>NC_056585.1:550538-753038 GCF_018340385.1 Cyprinus carpio | reverse complement strand
AATGCAAATAAATAAATTGTATGAACAGTTGTGCTATAGATGATAATGGAATAGAAATAGTAAAGATGCCAGAGATGTACTTGGATGGCGAGGGGTAACAAATAAAATAAGAATATTGAACATTTTTTATTGTGCAGAAGTGGGGAACATTAACTGTTCATGAGGTAGAGGATTGCCTTGGGGAAGAAACTGTTCTTGTGCCTGACTGTCCTGGTATTTGCGGCTCTGAAGCGCCGGCCAGATGGCAAAAGTTCAAGGGGGGTGTATTTTGTGTGAGGGGTATAGAGTGTTTTTTTGGGCCATTTTCCTCACTCTGGATGTATACAGTTCTTGAAGGGTGGGCAGGGGAGCACCAATAATCCTTTCAGCAGTCCGAACCGTTCTCTGAAGTCTTCTGATGTCTGATTTTGTAGCTGAACCAAACCAGAAAGTTATTGAAGTGCACAGGGCAGACTCAATGACGGCTGAGTAGAACTGTTTCAGCAGCTTTTGTGGCAGGTTAAATTTCCTCAGCTGGTGAAGGAAGTACAACCTTTGTTGGGCCTTTTTAACAATGGAGTCAATGTGATTGTCCCACTTCAGGTCCTGAGAGATGGTGGTTCCAGGCGAATCTGAATGACTCCACTGCATGCCACAGTGCTGTTCATGATGGTGAGTGGGGGGAGTGCAGGGGGGTTTCTCCTGAAGTCCACTATCATCTCCACTGTTTTGAGAGTGTTCAGCTCTCCCAGTGTTGGTGGAGCAGCTGTTGGACATGAATTTCCCCAGTCTCACTAGCTGTTGCCTATCTGTCAGAAAGCTGGTGATCCACTGACAGATAGAGCTAGGAACAGAGGAGCTGGGGTCAGTTTGGTCTGGAGGGCTGTTGGGGATGATGGTGTTGAAAGCCGAACTAAAGTTCACAAACAGGATCCTCACATAAGTCCCTGTTTTGTCCAGATGTTGCATGATGAAGTGCAATCCCAAGTTGATTGCATCATCCACGGACCTGTTTGCTCGGTAAGCAAACTGCAGGGGGTCCAGTGATGTCCTTCAGGTAAGCCAGAACCAGTTTTTCAAATGACTTCATGACGACAGACGTTAGAGCCACAGGTCGTTAAGTCCTGTTATCTTGGGTTTCTTTGGAACGGGGATGATGGTGGAGCGTTTGAAACAGGAAGGCACTTCACACGACTCCAGAGATCTGTTGAAGATCTGTGAAACGATGGGGGCCAATTGGTCAGCACAGGTTCTCAGACAGACTGGTGTAACACCATCTGGGCCTGGTGCTTTTCTTCTTTTGTTCTTCCTGAAGACCTGGCGCACATCGTTTTCACTAATATGAAGTGCAGGAGGGGGGGAGGGGGGATTGCAGGAGGTGTTAACGGTTGTGTAGAGAGATGATCAGAATGGGTGTGGGTGTTTCAAATCTACAATAAAACTCATTCAGGTCATTAGTAAGTCGTTGATTTGCCTCAGTGCAGGGGGATGGTGTCTTGTAGTTGGTAATGGCTCTCAGTTCTTTCCATACTGAAGTTGAGTCGTTGGAAGCAAACTGGTCTTCCAACTTTTTAGAGTAGGTCCTTTTAGCCGCTCTAATCTCTTTGTTCAGTGTATTTCTGGCCTGATTATACAAGACTCTGTTCCCATTTCTGTAGGCATCCTCTTTGGTCTGACGAAGATGTCTGAGTTTTGCTGTAAACCATGGCTTATCATTGTTGAATGTTAAATAAGTCCCTGGTAGGAATACATATATCCTCACAAAAACTAATATAGGATGTTATGGTCTCTGTGAGTTCGTCCAGATCGATGGTAGGAGCTTCAAAAAACACTCCAATCAGTGATGTCAAAACAAGCTTGTAAATCCTGCTCTGTTTCGTTGGTCCATCTCTTTACAGTCTTTACTACAGGTTTAGCAGATTTAAGTTTCTGCCTGTAGGTTGGTATAAGATGAACCAGACAGTGATCAGACAGTCCCAAAGCTGCTCGTGGAACAGAGTGATATGCATCCTTTATTGTGGTGCAACAGTGATCTAGTATGTTGCTGTGGCTGATTCTGTTCTTCGAATGCACATGTTGTTGATTATTAGTATGGCTGGATTGAGTTATCTGAGATAATTGCATGTTCATGGGTTGATTTAAAAGGGGTAATGTATCGATACTCGAAACCACGATCAGCAATGCAGCGATTGGCTGGCAGCAAGACGGCAACCTAATGACATCGTATAATTAAAAAAGACACCTGACGAAAAACTTGACAGCCAAGCGAACAAAACTAAATGTTATAACAGATAAATGAAATGTGCACTGTTTTTATTTTAATTTACATGATTCCCAATTATTTATATTCACGATTTTTAATATTTGTACAGACTTTACATTTTCATTTCAATGTAGATTAGCAATTCATTTAATTTTATATTTGAACAGATTTGTTACGTGACAGCATTAACTGACTGTGTTAAAGACTATAATGTTATTATATTATCTTTATTTATTTATTTTTTTTATTATTATTAATTAAAATTTTTGTTTCTGGATCAGTAGGATGCTCTTGTAATGTGGTAGCGGACAGATTTTAAGTATCAATTCTGCTTAAAAAAAAGGCAAACTAATCCTGTTTACATGAAATAAGCCTTTAAGTTTATGGGCCTGTTGCTATGACAGCAACTTCTGGATGAGTTTCGAAGACCTAAACTATCCAAAATCATGGCAAATCATCAACAATCAAATCCAGTTAACTGAGTTAGCGACGTACGAAGAACGGGACCCAGTAAGTAACAATATATTGAAAAATATTATCAGTCTGGATCCAGCCCTTACGAAGATCCAAAATGACCAAACACCTGAGAAGAGATGATGCCAACCCTGAACCAACATACAAAACTACTGAATTTTCCTATTGATAGTTTTTACGTGACGTCACATGTAAACTATGCATCATTAATATAGAAATTACTTATTTTTCTTATTATTTTATTATTATTTTGAAGAATTTTTGGAGTCCGATGAAATCAGTATAAATACGTGTTTAATACTGCAAAATATACTCGATGTTACAGTCACTGCCCTTGCCGTTCAGAATAAAAGAGAACATCCCAATTGAGTGAAATAGTTTGTGGAAACTGTGGTTCCTAATTATTGTGATCCAACATTTGCCTCGCATTTCAGGATAAAAAGACAAACATTTCAGGTGAAGGATAATCCACTAACCTCCGAGACTGTGTTATGGTCTATATGACCTTATTATTTTTATTGTGAGTATTAGGCTTGTCATTATTGCTGATCACTGTTGTTGTGCTGTTATTGTAATATTTACAATTATATAATCAGAGGAGTATAGAAAAATTTATGAAAGTGTCACTCCACAATACAATAGCAAAATATATAAATATGTATAGTATTTTTATGTTACATTAATCAATGTCTAGCACACCTTACTAAGGAAAGGATATGGACCAGAAGACATTGCAATTACTAAATGATATTTAGACCGACTTAAAGGCGTTTCAGTTCTATACTTGTTCTCTTAAGATTTCAGTTATTTAGCCTTTAATGGTAATAGACATTTGCAAATAATATACTTGCTCTTGTGAAATTATTTTGATGTTCATTATTTTGTTTGAGCTGTCTCTTTAATACCACGTGGTTAATATACAAGTTGCTGCTGATTAGGCTTTCTTGAAGGTGCAGTGGGTAATTTCTGTGCCATTAGCTTAGCAAATAGAATGGCAAGAATAACTTGTTCTTTATACTTTCTGAAGAAAATGTGATAGGTTTGAGTATTGTGGCTTGTTAAGATGTTGCTATGCAGTGCTATGGTGCTCTGAGTGTTTTAATGTATTTTTGTATGGTTGTTCTGGGTGGTTGCTAGGGCATTCTATACAGTTGCTAGGGTGTCATGGGTGGTTGCTATGATTGTTCCTAGTTATTATAGGTTTACTTGGGAAAAATAAAGTCTATGTGATATCCTGGTCTCTAAATATGGCTCTGCTTCTTCCTTCAAATTAAGTCTGAGATTTATTTATTTATTCATTTATTTTTGTCCATTTTATCATCCATCAGGTGAAAAATCCTGGTAGTCACTTAGTATAGATTCAGTAAGGTTATTTTTAGCTAGGTGAATGATTTGAGGTAGCATTCATATCTGTAACACTTAGATCACAAACCCCCAGTTTCACAGACACGGTTTAAGCCTAGTCCTAGATTAAAATGTAAATCTGAGCTGTTTCAACTGTAAGAAACTTGCACTGATTGATCTTAAAACATGTCAGTGCCTTTGTTTTGTCTTAAGATGCACACCAGTAATGTTTTTTTCTAAGGCATGTTTATAAAAAATGCTTAAATGTCCTAATTGAGCTATGGCATAATCCTGGTTTAGGCTAAACCCTGTCTGTGAAACCGGGCCTTAAAGTAATAATGATGCTTGCCTTAGCGTGTCAAAAACTATTTTTTACTTTTTTTTTTTTCTTTCTATTTTTTCAGTATGTGTACAGGAAGTGGATGTGGAATCATCTGCACATGGCAGCATTTGACTTCCTATATTCCTAAAGTAACACAAGCCTCATTTGCATCTTCCAGCAAAATGCAAAATGTCAAAGTGCTCTCCGGGCCTCATTAATAATAGAAGGTTCAGATCCATTCAGATCCAGAACTTGGGTAACATTCTGCCAATTAAACGGACAGGCCTTTATGATTTCAAATGTTGTCCTTCAGGATAAAATGGGCACATAAATATTTAAAGGTGATGTGACATAACGGCAGTCAGAGATAACGAGAAGAGACAGATTCCACCTCTATCTCACTCTCTTTCTATCTCACTCTCCTCTTTTCTTCTATAGATCTCTCTTCTTTCCCTCTCTTGCTCTTGAAATGTTCGAAATGAAAGGATAACCACAAAAACATCATTTGCATTCCATTCCCCATGAGTGCATGTTTTTTTTTCTACTGTCAGGTGTCTCCTCGCAGCATGACAACTGGGGAATTGTTCATCTTGTGTCTTGTTTGTTTTTTGGTGGCATGCCTGCAGAGACAGTTTCAGCTCTCTGTGCGAGGATGTACTAATGTACTCGTTCCAGATGCCACTTCCCATTCCAAAAAAAAAAATGAACAGGATTTCATTATCAGGAGATTCCAGCTTCTGCGGCACTTGCTAAACGATGGATGGAGATGTTTTTTTAAAGCTCTCAGAGGGAGAGATGGTCCACATGTTTCATTGCAGTTTACAGTTCTGAGCATCTTTTTCATTTCTGTGAAGAAAGAAAATCTATGCAAAATGCACGGCCTCATTGTTCACACAAGAGCTGGGTTGTTAACGGGCTCCTTTCTCTCCTCTGCACACATCCAAGCATTATTATACGTGTTTACCATGAGCGCCCAAACCAATTCCTCTACCCCCTGCTATGGATTTTGTGTAAAATGGTAATAGCAATTACTGCTCATTTTCCAGGAACAAAACAGAACAGCAAGGAGCCCTCACTTGGAGGAAAGCAATCAGTATGTTCTCTAATTGCATTAAATTTCTTTTGTTAAAATGTTTTGATGATTGTTAATCTGTTTGAAATTTGCAAGCAAATTCCATATTTAGTAAATCCATTTTGGAATATCATCAAATGAGAAAAGCAACACAAAGGCAAGTGGTTTTTGTCAATGCAACGAGAGCAATATATTAACATTATTGATTATGTAAGCTCTCTTTCATCTGATCAAAACATGATTTTTAAAGTTCCTTAAAATGTGAGTGGTGCTTGCAGTCCCATTAACCATTATTGGTGACAACAATAAGGTCTCATTTGTTAACCTTAGTTAATGCATAAACATGAACTAACAATAAGCAAAGTATATTTACAGCATTTATTAATCTTTGTTAATTGTAATTAATAAAAATGCAGTAGGTTATTGTTTGTTTATTTTAGTTCGAAGTGCATTAAATAAATCTTAGCAGATACAGCTTTCCATTTTAAAAATATATTGTTTAATGTTGGAATTAACATAAATTAATTGGAACCTGTAAAGTGTTACCCAATTCTTTTAGTGCTTCTTCAGATTTTAGTGCTGATAGAGAGAGAGAGAGAGAGAGAAATTATGCAAGAAAATAGACTTTAATTCCATTCATTTTAGTGGCATAAATCCAATACAACAATGGCCCTTAATTGTATTTTAAATAACAAATACTAAAATAAATAAAATATGTCAACATATTTCATTCAATTTTGTATTTATTATTATTATTATTATTATTTTTTTTTTTTTTATAGAATAATACTTATAAAATTCACATTGTGCATCTTTAACTACACATTGTCAGTTGAACTGATGTTTAACTGTATGCATTTGATTCACTAAACAGAACTGTTTGGGAGTCTAACTGTAATGCATGTGCTATACAGTATTTTTTGTTTCACTAAAAAGAACTGGCTCATTAGAATCATTCATTCTGTAATTGTACTCAGTGATCACGCCGTCAGTTTTGCACTATGGATTCAATAGCAGTTTCAGCAGAAATTAATGAGTAGCATTCTATTTCAGTCTGTATTTTAGTTAGGTGTTTCATTTACATGCAAGAAATGTTTACAGAAACAGAACGGCATTAAATTCTGGAACTTAATGTCAAAGGTTATTAGTTCCCAATCCTAGTTTTTAATGGTTCTTCTCATATTTATATATTTTTTTGTTTTCCTAAGTGGTTCCTTCACAGTCATATATTTATATCATATATATATAGTATAATATTAAAATTTATTTTTTATTCAGGTGTCTAAATATTTATAAAGTTTTTCTAAGATTTTGACAACAAAACCTATAACTTGGGTAAACAATTTTTTTACAGCAATAGAATTCAAACCATTCAAACATCAATTACAGTTTTCAAAAAAAGGAAATATAATAAACATCATAACTTGTATCCATGGTGACTGCATAATTATGATAACTTGAGTGAAACAATGGAAACGCTTCAATGGCAGTTTCAGAACTCTCTTGGAAGTCATTTGGGCGCCTTGGCAACCAGAGTTTCTCTCTGTCTCCCAGCTGCTCAGAGGTCAGCTGTCATTGGCTCTCATTTGCTGTTCTCGCTAACAAACGTGTCACAGTACATCAAGATAACATTTATAACCCATCCAAACAACAGGGGTACGGCACAGAGCTCCATCCCAATGACAGCTGAATGAAAAAGAAAAAAAAAAAAACTTCAAAAGTACTTCCTAATTTGCCTTTTGGGATAAATGATCGAGTTTGTGATTATTCAAACGTTGTCGTCTTTTAAATAAGGTCAAAGGCAAGTCAACCTCATCTGTTTTAGACAACACAACAGCATCAATCTAACTGATGGCACCCACAAACCCTTGCTCTTCATGCAAATGAGCCTGAATATCATACGATTGGCCTGTATATTGAGTGCAACCTGAGGCATCCACATCCGCGTGTGTTGTGTGTGTTTTTAATGCACTGTGAGAGACGCTTTGGAGACCTGTGTAAGAGAGCATCTGAATGCACCTGAGGGGGAATGAAGATGGAAAGCGGTTAATTTCCGCTCGCTGATGGGAAAACTGCTGTGACCTTTAGAATGTGTGTGTTTGAGTGTGAAACATCTCCTCTTAGGCATGATGTAAAGAGGGGAAAAAAAAGATAATTGAGAATGAGTCATAAATTTCCATTGCACTCATAATATGCATTCATAGCACCATTCACTGTGTACAATGGCTATAATTGCTTCTGTGAAGCTACAAAATAACTAGTCAGATCAAGGTGGCTATTTTTTTACCAGCCCTTTTGTACTGCTGTTGTTTTCTCTTCTTTGCCTTTGTGCGGCTTTTTCATACCTAAACTTTTCCCCATTTAATCTAATTCATTATCTCAAACCTCTTTGTTCTCCTATCGAGTCGCACAGTGTCGCCTGTTCACTACGGACATGTGATTTCTTTCTTTCAGGCATTCCATCCTCTCCTCCCCTGGGATGCAGAATCCAGGAAAAATACCTAAAGCTGGGGTTTTTCCCCCTTTTGTGTCTGGGAGGTTCAAGAAGGGAATGACAGAGGCACGGGATAAACGTTTTAGAGAGGCACTTATCGTGACACTTTTTGGCCCCACAGGGCCTCCATATGCATGGTTTGTGCTGATGGGATTCAAGAAGGGAATGAGGGACTTTATTTCCTTTTGATTGAAGGTGCTGTGGACCTTTTTTTTTTTTTACATTGGGGCAGTTGTGGCCTAATGGTTAGAGAGTTGGACTTGTAACCTGAAAGTTGCAGGTTCAAGTCACAGGTCCAGCAGGAATTGTCATGGGGGAAGTGAATGAGCACCACTCTCATCCACCCTCAATGCCACGACTAAGGTGAGACCCTTGAGAAAGGCATCGAACCCCCAACTGCTACCCGGGCGCCACAGCAATAAAGCTGAACACTGCTCTGGGTGTGTGTTAACAGTTTATGTGTGCACTTGGATGGGTTAAATGCAGAGCACAAATTCTGAGTATGAGACACCATACTTGGCAACAATGTCACTTCACACACATTGTAATTGTTTGTGAAATTTACTAGCAATCGATTTTACAGTGTTCAGCCCATCTGCTTTTTGTTATCTATAACATACTTAATCATTTATTAGGCGGAAACTTTATCTCATAAAGTTTTTTTTTTTTTTTTTTTTTTGTCAAAACGTATTATTTTAACTGTAAAGTTTTTTAACCATAGTTTTTTTTTTTTTTTTTTTATGGTTATTTGACAGTTTTGTTTAGATATTAGTGTTGTTTCAAAACAACGTTGCTACCTAAACAACGTGTAGTTCTATTCAAATATTAAAACTACTGATTACAAGCAACAAGCAACAAGAAACATTTTCACTTGTCCAGTTTGCAGGTATGATTTATAATATTTCAGAGATTATGCATTAAACAAGATTTTTTGCTTATTCTGAACGGAATGTGGAGTGGTGTTTGCCCATGCATACTGTATGGTTGTGTTTGCCCATGTTGCTATGTGGTTGTTTACCACAATCATGCCCAAGTTTAATACAAAATGACAACTGTAGTAGTGACCCTTGACTTGCAGTGAACTGCAAATATATATTAATTATTAAAATAATACCATCTTAAAAAACTGTAAGATTTGAAGATGAACTTAAAGTTATAGGCAAACACAGTAAGAAGCACTACAGGGCTGATGAAACGGTATGAACCTTGAATGACTGCTGTGCTAAAGAAAATCTCCCACCTAGCCAGAGATAGCTACTTTTGAATCCAGTCCCATACAGCCTAATCCTGCTATATCCTTGAGTAGGAACATGATTCTCCTCACTGTTCCTGCATTCCTCTCACAGTTCCTCTCAATCACTCTTTGCTTTCTGTCTCTGCTCTGAATTATTTCTCTATGAGAAAAAAAAAAAAAAAAGGTTAGTTCACATTTGGGAAAAAAAAAAAGAAAAATAAATAAATAAATAAATAAATACAATAAATATATAAATATATATATATATATATATATATATATATATATATATATATATATATATATACAGTATATCATAATAATCATATTAATCATATTAATCATGTTAAATCACTTCATCATAAAATAGTTATGTTTCCTCAACATATTTTCCTTTATGATATATATACTAAGAGATCAATCAGAAGAAAAAAAAAATGATGTGGGAACATGTTGCACTTTTTTCACTGGTTTGGTGCATAGACCTTCCACTATATTTATTGAAAGTGTAACACATATACAACTCAAGAGGCCTGCTGTCAGTCAAGTTTTGTGTCGAGGTGGTGTGGGAGATCTTCTCTCTCTAATTACACACCATGAGTGACGGGGAGACAAGAGGAAGGGTTAGAGAGGCAGAAGGGCGACTGCTACAGTGGCACAATTAAAACAAAAAAGGGGGAGCACACAAGATCTGCCACACACACTTCGACCACATACACACACTCAATCTATCTATCACAGAAATGCTTACTATTCACTGCTTTGAGACCTCAGTGCTCAATGGCTGAAGGCTTTCTGTTGCAATGAGCAGGAAGACACCACCTGGTGCCTGATCTGACAACTTCTTCCACTCCTGAGAGTCTTCCACATTTGATTGGATAGAGACGACAAGGGAGACATTGTTTTCTTGACATACTGTATGTCACACACACATACACACACACACACATACACACACACACACACACACACATACACACACATACACACACACACACATGTTTGTTTTTTGAAAAGTGGGGACATCCCATAGGCGTACTGGTTTTTATACTGTACAAACTGTATATTCTATTGCCCTACACCAACCCTACCCTTAAAGGAAACTTTGTGCATTTTTACTTTCTCAAAAAAAATAATTCTGTATGTTTTATGAGCGTTTGGAAAAATGGGGACATGGGGTTATGTCCTCATTAGTCACCCTCCTCTCCTTGTAATACCTGTGTCATACCCATGTCATTATACAAAGTTGTGTCCTGATATGTCACAAAACCACGCACACACACACACACACACACACACACACACACAAAACATATTATCAGATCTGTCCTGAGATCCAGAGAAAAAACTAACGTTGATATGCAAGTATTTTACTGTTGAATTCCTCCAAGATTAGAGTTTGAAAGAGAGACGAGATATGACAAGGGGCCGTGGGGGGAGACAGAAAAAGATGGACCTAAAAAAATGGAGTTAGGGTTGATTAAAAGATTACTACGTATTAAATATAAGATTGTATTTAAGATAATTACCAGATATTTCTGTGCATGAAGAATAGATAGATAGATAGATATTCGATAGATAGATAGATAGATAGGATAGATAGATAGATAGATAGATAGATAGATAGATAGATAAATATATGAAGATCCCTTTTTTGCATCTTTTGTTCATCAGCTCTGATGTTTTCAAGTAAATCGTGGATGACTATTTCTGAGGGAAGTGAACCTTAGGCACTGCAAAAATAATACAAACACCATTACATCCAGAAATGTTTTATAGCACTATTATGAAAGCCAACAGTCGCACATTAAGGTCTTGATGTGCTTACACAGCCAAAAAAACTCTCTTTTATTGCCAAGTGCAATAACAGGCTGAAAAGAAAAAAAAATGGCATGTGACAGAAACAACACATTAACTTCAAAATTAATCTCCCTCCAACCATTTGAATGATTTTTTAAATAAAAAGAGAGATCAATCTGCTAATGGTGCATAGCCATTTTTATTCATTATGGAGATTCACAGCAAACCCAAACAAACCACACAGCCATCTTTCACTTAGACAAATTAATCCCAATTTGGGACCCGTGGAAGAACACGGAAGAAAGCGCAGCACCAAACCATCCCCCAACCCCATAACAGGGCAAGTAATAGCACATTTTATTTTCTGTATAATTTTTATCCTCCGTGACAGCAGCATCTGCTCTCAGGTCTATGATTACAGCCTGGCCACACCGCCATAATTCTTTGTTTGCGCGTGCTTCCTATCAACACCTAAAACCTACATCCTATACTAATGTGTGGGCAGGGGCTGGGGAGTGAAAAGGCAGGGTCACCGACCTCTGGTCTCTTTCTGGTTTCTGATGTAATCTACTGCTCTGCTCTGCGTGAATGCTAATTAGATTCAGTGTTGAATATACATGACAGGGACTGCTGTTTACTGAGAGAGCAAGGGGTAGTGTTTTTAAATTCAGCTCACGTCGGCAGACACAATTACACAAAACACAAACACTCACCGCATTCGTGTCTCATTTGATGGAGTCACAGAGATGATGTTGCTCAAAACTACGGTTGAATGGCGTCTACTGGAAACTGTTATATCACGAAAAACACACGTATGTGAGCAGGATTCCAATCATAAAAGAGTGTCTCTAATAAATAACTAATGGGTCTGGTGAGCTATAGTAATGGCAAATTTTCCAAACCTTGTCTCTGAAATCTTACTATTTTCTGAGGAATTTTTCTCAAGAGGGCAAACTTTATTGCTTGAGGTTCATCATAAAACAATCGTGAAACATTAGGTACCTTAGGTATTACACCGTAGTTATTATTTTGTCATCCGAACGAATGAAAAAGTCCGAAAGGAATGTCTCGGAGAGCAACACAACACAGTAGTTCCTGAATGAATGAATGTTTGAACAAAATGGTTGATTCAATGATTCAAGCACGCACCTACTCAGTTTGTTTAATTTCTGAATGAATCAGGTGTTTTGAATGAATCAAATGTTTCCATGACTTAGACATCTTGCTGTGTCCCAATGTGCCTACTGGAAAGCCTACTACACCCCCTTAAAGTATGTAACTTTTTGGCGAAGAAAAAAGTACACATTGTCTGAGTGTTGTAGTAGAAGTATGCAAGGGCACATATTATGTTCATCTGGTATTGAGGTTTGGCAAACGGGAAACCTGTTTTCCAGAAACAGTAATATTGGGAACCAGTTTGAAAGTCATATTTTTCATTCTTGTCTTCAATATTATTTTAAATTATGCTGTATTTGTCAATTTAATCTCATTTGGTGTCTCGTAGAATGAAGTTTTTTTCCCTTTTTATTTGATGTTTTTCCTTCATGTTGGGTCAAGTCCAGTCTATCTTTCCCTCTTCTCTACTCTTATTTTATAATAAACATACAAGCCATTTAGTCAGCCCGGATACAGTAAGTAGACCAAAAGCTTTCCCATCCAGCATGTTGAGGGGAAAGGGGAAGTTGAGGGGAAAGGGTGTGTAATATCCCTTCTATCATACCCATATAGGGATACAGCACCGTCATCCCATAGGAACCATTCTATTACTCTCTCACTAACACACATGCAGTTCTTCCACTCTGCCATTGAACAATTAGCAGAGCGAGGTCACTAATGAGCCTGAACATTTGATGAATAAGGCTTGTTTATGCTAATTAAAAAATGGCTAACGAAGCGACACAGCCAATTATGTACCGGTTCCATCCAGTTCCTCAATATCATTCACAGAAAACAGACACGGGAACATGGACCCATTAACCAGAATCACCTAATGAGTATATTTCCTCCCAGAGATTTATACTGTGTTACAAGTTCATTAAATATACGCCTTTATATCTGAATTCAGAGCTGGTACCTATGTGGTCAGTACTGAGTAAGTGTAGTATTTGTGCAAATTGTTATAGAGCATTAGAGCATTCATGGTCAGCTAAAAGTTCCGTTAAGATCTTCTGCGCTCACTATCTTTGCCATGGTGTAGCCAAACTTTGTAAAAACGAGTATCTGAGCCCCCAGGACAAACAGAACTGAACTACTCAATATAATTATCTGTGGCTGAGGGCAAAAAAACAAAAGGATGGTTGGTACAAATCTGATGGAGATCTTCTGTGGAGTGTAGAGTGATGGTCTCTTGTGGAACTTCCTCAGGCTATGTTGTGTTCTCATTACATAATTTGGCTGATTTTGATGTAGCAGACTAAAAAGCCGCAGGAATAAGGGTGCAAAAAGTGAACATATGCAACATGTTTTAATGCAAGTCATATAAATCCTTGAAATAACCAAAAATATCACTTTTAAATAAGAGAATATATTTGTTAATTTGTCTCAATCTTTTTAGTCCAGATGCACGAGCATCTTCCACTTTGTAGAATAAGCTAGATTTAATTCTCACAGTGCTGTGTTTTACAGACAACATGAATCAGACTAATACAGTAAGTGCTGAATATAATGAAAGCAGATGGTGCTTTGGGAATTTGTGGGTGCACTTTAAAGACACAAGCCTGGCCATTTGCAGATTTTATAAAACCAAATCTAGCAATTAGATGTTGTTTTGTTTAGTTTTTTTCCCTCAAAACCACTCATTGTTATCGTGTGCTGACTTCTAAACAACCCTTAAAAAACTTTACAAGTCTGTCATCTACGCTCTGAAAACTATGAGGAAATCAGTTTTTTTTTTTTTTTTATTTTTTTTGTTTTTTTTTGTGAAACATATATAAAAAATATTACATTTACCCTAACCAACAACATAACAGAATGTCAAACATATCAGAACATTAAAAACACTACAGCTCTCTTCTTAATTAACAAAATAGCACTTAATTTCAGCATATACTCTCCTTATACATTCCATGTAAAAGCATGCTGGGATATTTAAAAAAATAAATAAATAAATAAATTGAAGTAAACTTAAGTTAAATCATAAGTTATTAAGTTATTATTAATAATTTCCAAAAATGTGTCCAAAATTAACTTTCATTTTGATATGTCCAGCTTAAACAATCACTGAAGTAATAGAAAAGATTTTATAGCAGGAGCGTAACCACCATAGACAATAATTAAAAGTGGCCAAACTGAAATTTTATATATGGATTCAAACAAGCAAACAAATAAATTAATAAATGTTCGTTAATGCAAATTGCTAAATGAGTCCCTGCTCTGGACACACTGCTGAGCATGAATGGCAGATTGTGTGCTGTAGTGAACACCTCTTTGTTTTACTCCTTGTATCCTGTTTCCTTGGGGAAGTAAAATAGCAACGTCAAAGATTCTCCATTCCCACTGCGGTTTTACTGAAGAATTCTGAGCTGGATTATACAAGCAGAGGAAGAAAAAAAAAAAAGCAGGGATGGGATTTTGTGTTTTAATAGGTCTGTGCTGATGAGAGTGGTTTCTTTCAGCAAGTTGTAGGACTTTGTTTCCTCCAGTGAGACGGAGCCTCAGGGGCATCTCACATTCTGTTCCACATGGTTTTTTTGTCTGACTATGAACACTCTGATCTCAGCCTCAGAGTTTAAAAATACAATACCTCATTTTTCTAGAGAAAATGCTTTCTTCTTACAGTATAAGGGCTAGTTCTGAGGCCCCTTTTTTTTCTTTCTTTTTTTTTAAATACATTTTAGATGAGCTGTAAAATTACACGTTTCTAAGGCCATGAAAATTCCCACTTTTTATTGAAAAGACATTTGCTCATGAGTGTTCTAGGTTTGTAGAAGGTATTTTAGTGAACTTCAGAGTAGTCGCCTCAAAAATTTTCTAAACTAGTTGCATCGATGCCATAAGGTTCTGTATTCAACTAAAGTAAAACAACATTGCAAAAAAACTAAAATAAATAAATAAATAATAATAATAATAAAAAACTTCATATTTGTTTTTTGTGGTTGACCACATGCCCAGGGTGCATTTTTCTGCTGAAAGGATAAAGACAGATATGTTTTTCCTTAAAAAAAAAAAAAAAAAGAGAAGCAGAAGTCAGCAGAATGAGCCAGCAGACGCAGCACTGATGTGATCCCGGCCCATCTCACAGCTTAATGAACAGCAGAATGTGCAGAGGGGGAGTGGGTGATGTTTTGGTGCAGCAATCTTTATGTAATCCTCTTCATATTACCTATTATGAAGAAAAAAAACACACATCTAAAGGCCCCTTGAAGGAAAGATATGATGATGGAACTGCAGAATCATGGTTTTTCTTGTGGTTTATGGGATAGTATATCGGAAAAAAAAAAACTATTGTTGTTTACCTGTACTAAGCTGAGGTAAGCTAAGCTGAGCTTAGTCTCAATTTTTGTGTATTTCTTTTTTTAATGGCATGACCAAAAACAGTGCCTTTGCAATGCTAATGCAGTGAAAAAGTTAAATAACAGTGGGAGTAAACAAATAATATAAAACAAATAAAAAAAAGGAAATGAAAAACAGATTGATGAATTAATGAGTTTTAAAGAGAATTAAAATAAATAAATAAAATATTTTTAAAGATAATACATTTATCAATAAATTAAAGAAAATAAAAATGTTTTAAGAGAATAAGTGCAATTTTAATATATAAATGAATATAAATGAATACATCATTTGTAAAGAGCATAAAACCATTTTAAGAGAATAAATGATTTAAATAGACATTTAAGACAATAATGAACAAATAAATATTTTAAATAAACAAATACACACATAAATAAATACAATTTTAAAAAGAATAACTATACATAAATATTTTTAAAGATAAAGAGTGAATAATGTCTAATAAGAATAAATGAATCAGTTAAATTATTAATTAGTTAATTAATTAATTGTAAAGCACATCAATCATTTTAAGATAAATAAATAATAAAAATAAATCAATTTAATGAGAGTAAATGAATGAAATAAATAATTTGTAATGAAGATAAATGTCATTGCATCAAAATGTCACAAAACTGCATAGTGACATGTTTCTTTCTGATTGTGATTTTTTTTCTTTTTTAAGTATATTTTAAAATAGCTTGGTTGTCTGGCTCTGATATGCATTGACATGACATCCAAAGACAGCATGAGTTTTTCCTTTTTCTTTGGGTGTCTAAAATCACTGTATTCTCCGCTCCTCTCATCTCTCCTCCGCAGGCATTTTCCTTTCAGCTGCATTCTGCCACACGGTCTGAGAACAACAGACTGTTTTGTGAAGACTAAAGAAAACAGTGAGCATGAGATGCTCCGAATTTTAGAGGTGAGAAGAAAATCATGCCTGTCAAAACACAGGTTATTCTGCACGAAGAAGAAGAAAGCATGCTTTTGTGTGGCCTGGGGGCAAGGCAAGGTATTAACCTATGCAAGTTTCTAGTTTAAACTGGGATTGTAGGTGGGGGGAGTGAATATAAGCAGTGCTTCCCTTCTTTCCAAACCCTCAATACTGACTGAGGTGAGACCCTTCAGCAAGGCACCCGAAGAACCCCCAACTGCTCCCAGGGCACGGCAGCAAAAACATGGCTGCCCACTGCTCCAGATGTGTTTTCACTACTCACTGTGTGTGTGCACTTGGATGGGTTAAATGCAGAGCACAAATTCCGAGTATGAGACACCATACTTGGCTACATGTCACGTCACACTTTAAGATAAGTGTGAGGAATAGTAGCAACGTTTGTCTTAGCTCTAAAACAGAACATGTCCTCTGAAAACGTCCTCTTATTTATTTCTGTATTTATCCATTATTTTTTTTTTTTTCCATCAGAATCACAGAACAAAACAATGACAATGGCCAGTGTGCCTTATCTACACTGAAATTCTTGTTTACATCCTGTTTGATATTTCTTGATAGTTGAAATAAGACATGGCATTTGCTATTTACTGTAAGAAAGCTTAATTAACAAGATGTCTGTTGAGAAACCATTATGAATGAAACTATTTCTTAATTTTCATGAAAAAGGTTTAGTAGAAAGAAAAGGGAGTATTTTTAAGATAATAAAAATTTTCTATTGGCAAATTTTTTTAATGGCAGTTGAAACATATTCCCCCATATTCTTGGAAATACATCTGAAAAAAAGGGGGTCTATACTTGTTCATGTCAATAATACACCCAAAACAATAGGTGGCCACCAAAAATGTGTAAAACCGTGTGTCCTCCAGGACTGAAGTGAACCACTACTGTGTTATGCCATATAGCCAGTGTTTCTAAATTGGTGGGTCGCAAGAAACATCAACAATAACCAACAACAATAAAGAAACAATAACAAACATTCTATGTTTTTTTTTTTTTTTTCTTCTGATGCAAGACTTTATTTTTGAAAGATGTGCGTGGAAGCTGTTGACACTTCTATATATGTCAAGTGTGGATATTCTAAAGCTAAAAGAATAATGAATTTCTTGCCTCACCTCAGAAAAACAATCTTTCTTCTGTTAGCTATTAAACTATTGTGTTTCGTTTTGCGTGTAGAGCACTTCATCAGAAATAAAGTTTCAAAGGAAGTACGAGCGTGCAGTGGTTGTAGTTGTGTTGGTAAATGATGAAATTACCAATAAAATTATGTAACTGGTAAAATGTTTTACTTTTTTAGGATTTAGGTCAAGACAAGCAGGCATGTTTCTAGGCATAGGCAAACTAGGGCATGACCGCGCAGGAGGGGCACCAATGAGCGTACTTACTGGCACTATATTTTAGCAAAGTCCTGATAAAGAGTGGCACAGCCACCCTGAAATATGCCTGCTGCCTCCACTGGATCCCAATCATCATTGGGCTAGAGTATTGTCAATCTGAATATGCCTGTATGCCACTGGATCAGAGAGCTGTCAATTGCTGCCTGATTGTTGCATGCAAAGTTTGCATTTGGAGTGCTCAACAACAAAATTAGATCATTGTTCTGTCAATGCTTTGACAAGGTTATATTTTTTTTTTTTTTTTTTTTTACTTAAAAAAATAATAATAAAGTTTCAATGAAGTTTCAATGGCCAGTTTAAAATATCGTTACTGATTACTTAACAGTATGTGACTGATCAAACTTTTATCTGTACTTTGGGATAGCAAAGGGGTTTTATAGGTTTGAATTATAATGATTTTTAATGAGGGAAAACATCCCCTAAAAAGTCAGTGTTTTATATCTGAAGTCTCCCCTGTACAATCTTACAATCAAACATCCTAAGCATGTAAGCGGTTATTTGTTTAAAGGGGTCATATGATGTAGCTAAAGATAACATTATTTTTTGGTGTAATGAAATGGTTTTTTTATGTGGTTTAAGTTTCAAAAAAACACATTAGTTTTCCACATACTGTAATTATTGTTTCTCCTCTTTGCCCCGCCTTTCTGAAACGCGTCAAATTAAATTCATGTCTCATACACGTCAATGCACTTTGAATGGAACATATACATTCACTTTGAACAGGAATCATGGCGGAATATATCCTGTGATGTCCACTTCACAGGGCACTTATGTTCGAATCGAACAAATGTCTATAGCGATAAGAGAAACATACAAATTGTGCCAGAGCAGGGGGCGCGAGAAGACTGGAATTGAGAGCTGATTTTATACTGTCTTTTTACGCGTTGCGTTGCATCGTGCTGCGGTTAACATAAAACCATGTCTGCAGTTATGATCTGAGAAACGACAAACAACAAGCACTAGTCTACACTGCTCAAAAACTCACATTTGAATTGTCAGTGGCAAATCCTTTAAATATGTAAACGTACTTACAGTCTATGAGTCAGAACACTGTATTGCATTGTAGTCTATTCTCAATTCTATTCTATTCTATTCTATTAATATTAATATTAATATTATTATATTAATTCTATTCGCAGGATCAAGAAACAGTCCTCCATAAAATGCGTTGCACACATCTGAATATTTGGGTTGGACTGTTCTGGAACAGTGTTTTAAATACAACTTAACCACTGATTTCTATTTGTGTCCTCTTTTGGAAGACCAAACAAAGTAGTTTCGCTTTCACAAGGAAAAACACAGCATCTCCTCAACATGGCGGTGGCGGCAAAAACATGGCGGTGGCGGCAACAGCGAGAATAAAAGTTACGCCTTCTTTCTTTGTGTGAACATTTGGGTGGCGTTATGCAAATCTTCCCACATCAGATGAACATGATGAACATCGGTTGCTCAAAATGACAAAATGCTCATTCTCGGAAAACAGAATTATGCTTTGTATACACATATACCTTGATTCTCCTTGTACAGTTATTTTCACTTTTTATGTAATTTTGTTATAGTGTTTTTATTTGTTTTATTATTTGACTTCAAATGTATCTAAAATTATTTATTAATTAATAGCATTCAGAGAAATAATGCTGTTAATACGGTATGGACTTAAAGACATGAATCTTTATTTCCAAGATGATGCATGGTAAGCTTTGAATTTCGATACAACCAAAGTCCCTTTGAGGCAAGGTCATTTCACCTCGGCAGCCATCTTTGAAACCCTCTCGGGCATTTGCAAGTGCAGCTTTGAATGGGGAACCATCAAAATTCCCCAAAACTGTTTGCCAGTTTACAATTAAATTCATATTTGAAATCACCAATGAAATCTTGCAGACAGCTTCTCTCAAAAATGTTGTTTCTTTTTCTCAAATAGCGTAAAAAAGGGTCTAGACCAGCCAGTGCACATGCACAGTCCTAAGAGCGTGTCTCAGAATGCTGAATATTTCTATTCATAATTTTCACATGACGTCACACTCTTACAGGAACGCCTACATGGAGGGCAAAAACAACCGGCTTTCCAAGCTGACCGCCAGGTATTTTTACGAGGATTGCAATAATAATAAGTAAGTAGTAAGACAGTGATATTTAAAGGCCAAATTCAGTATACACTTTATTGATGATGCAGACTTTGCATAGGCAATCAGATAAACCAAGTATATAAACTAAATGCGCAAAGTTTCACATTTTAATGTTTTTTCCATAGAAAAACGTTATTAAAAAAAAAACACTTAACCAGCGCATTGCATTCATATTTCAAGCTCAAACTCGTTTGCTTGCCTGTATAAAGCATGCATCATCGATAAAGTGTGTACTGAATTTTATTTTCTAATATCACTGTTTTAAAGGCACTTTAAGTGTTTTCACATTAAGCATTTTAAAATGTCATGCAGTTTTTAATTGAAATATTGCGGTGGGTGTTTTATATGTAATGCAAATGGCCAAAACTTACATTTTGTTCACATATCTTTGTTTTATACTTTTGAGAGATGATCTAAATATTTGTGGATTGGAAACAGATGGAAAATTGACAGGCTCATGCTGCAGTTCTATGGATGTTTTTCCCCCCAGGTCTTCTAGCCAGACACGAGACTAAAAACTATGAATAGCAACCGGGACTTCTAACGCCAGCTGCAGTGACACAATGACTTTGCAGATTAGCTATTGGCTTTTTTACTCAGAAGGTGGGGCTTCTTTCGATAGAGCAGCCATATTGAGCATTGCATTTTCCACATTCAAAAACACATATGAGTGACAGGCCTTGGGTATTCTATAGTTTTTGATACAACAGCAATATAGTAAAACAGAGGCATGTATTATATTATTCATTGTATATTCAAATCACTTTCTGATACTAATACCAGATATGTTCATGTTTAATATTTCCTTAATAATTACCTACAGTGCATAAATAAATATATTTTATGTTGGATAAGTTACCTGTGTCGGCAAGTGCGCACCAGTCACACCCCACCTAAATGATTTCAATATATCGCTTATCCTGCCCCAAAAGACCATAAACATTTCATATAACATCTGAAGTAAAAATTAAATAACACATATTTTAACACATATCTTTTAAAACTAATCCTGTGTGACTGATACGCTTCAAATCAAGTGATTTTGGGTCAAGGATTTTGCTGTTATGATGCTCTCTGCCTGACAGAACGCATAAGCAATCCAGCCATTATATAGATCAGTGTTCCACACACACTAGTGTAACTGCATTCTGAAAAGAATATGTATATGTATATGTATCTATATCTATATCTATCTATCTATATCTTATATATATATATATATAATCTATCTATATCTTATATATATATATATATATTCTCTAATTATGTAGTCCGTATGATAAGTGCATTTCTTAAAGGCATGTCCATTACTGTGGAGATGACAGTAGGCAGTAAGACAAGATAAAATTATAATCAGGTTGTCTTATATTTGGGATAAAAATACAGTATATTAAATAAAAGATTTATATAAATATATTAATTAATTATATACTTTATCAAATCATTAAATCATTTTAAATAAATAAATAACAAACAATCTACTTTATTATATAAATTAATTACATATATTAAATGTATTGAATGAATGCATGAATGAATGAATATTTTATTTATATTCACATAGGAAATTCTGGGTGAAATGTGGTTTCAGACATGCAAATATCATAAATGTAAAAACATAAAATATAATCCAGACATTTGTAATATTCATCATTTAATATGGTTTAATTTTTGTCTCATATTGTTATTTATTTATTTATTATTTGTTATTCTCTGGATTATTTCTAAGAGAACATGTTTTTATGTTTATTTACCTACACACACTTCAGTGTAGCTCAGCATGGTTCTGTTTGACACGGTGTTATTGTGCAGAGATGGAGCTCATATGTCTGTCACCAGTGGCTGCAATAAGAGTCATGTGTTATCAGGAGATGTCTAAACCCAGTGCTGTATTTTCTCATTGTCTACGGCGAGAGGTTAATCCCGGTTATTAAAATCATCACTCTTAAGGGGATGTTTGTGCCTTTGCCCTTCGCCTGTTGCTTTTAAAGGATAAAGTGGCATTAGTGAGGGCAGAGATGGCTATCAGAAGTCTCTCTCTCTCTCTCTCTCTCTCTCTCTCTCTCTCTCTCTCTCTCTGTGTGTGTGTGTGTGTGTGTAAAAGTAAAGAGGAAGCAGTGTTTTTGTGAAGAAGACAATTATCAATATTGGAGAGTTCAGAATTTGATTAAAATTTGTGCATCTTTTTCAGACATTGGTGCCATTGACAAATAAAATAAAGCATGCATTCTGTGAGAGCAAACAAGATCACAATACTGATTCTGAGAGGAGCAGCATTTTAAGTTCATGAAAACATTTCCAGTCTTGATGGCAGCAGTGAAATGTGTCATAAAATTTAAAAAAACAACTTGCAAAAGTCCCTCTTAAGTGAATTTTGAGAAGACAAGGGTCATTTGAGGAGACAGACAGATTTACTTTTATATCAGGCAAGGTGTGAGTCTGGTGACCATTGCAGTCACAGCAGCTCTGTGGAGAAATAAACCACTGCCTGTATAACCTTTCCTGTGACAGAACAGATCACAGGAATTCTGCTCTTCTCTTCCCATCTCTCTCTCTCTCTCTCTCTCTCTCCTCTCCTCAGAGACTAACACACACACACACACACACACACACACACACACACTATCAGCATCTGTCATTCAGTATTTGTCTTTCTCTTATTCATTAGCATTTAAAGGGTCAACTTCACAAGCAAATATTATAGTTTTTTTATATAATACAAGCCTAGAAAGAGCAATTTTTCATTTTGTGATGCATAAAATGGCCATTATATTGATTGATACAGTATATTGACGTGTGAACAAAAAGGTCATTCTCAAAAAGTTTATTTAAACTTCTGAATTCAGTTCATGATTTCTTAACTCGTGAGTTTAGTTGTGGATTCTGTTAGGTTATAGGCTAAAGGGTTTTAATGATCTCGGTCAGGGATATTGGACCATAATAACTGAGATGCTGTGTTTAATAGGAAACAAGGGATGATTTATGAAATACCTGTACTGTAATTATAGTTAATTATGACACATTCACAAATCGAGCTTGTATTAAATAATCAACTAAGTGTTCAAATGATACAAACAATAACAAAGAACAGTTGCTGAAAAAGTGCACTTGCACACTTAATATACTGTATACAGCTATCAGGGGAAGGTGTAGTTTATGCCCTTTGACTTTTGAGATTATACCCAGTCTCCCTTGGCAACAGGGAGTCCTAGCAGATTAATAAGCTTAACCAAGAGATAATAGCTATTTTGCTCCTATATTCCTCTTAACATTTATACTTCCTTGCAAGTATTTTTAGCATTTGCTGTAAATGTAAGAAAAAAAAAGTGGGATACAGAAAGTTTGTGCTTTTCCAAATACACCATAATAGATTAATAGTATACAAAAAATATACTGTACATACAGGAACTACCATATGCAACATAAAACCATAAAATATCAAACTATTTAATTTTATGAACTATTTGTACAAATTTATTTATTTTCTATATTAATGTTGTTTACAAAGCATTACAGTAGACTGTCGAGTTGTGTTTTCATGTTAATTAAAGATTGGAAACAATTAATTGTTTGTAAAACTATCAAACTAAACATTTATTTGTTTCATAAATAATCCACTGTTTTTTCAGGAACAGCTTATTTAATTTATAAACAAGGTGATATACAGCTAAAAATGATAAACTACGGCAAGAGCAAAGCAAGCCGCTACTTTTGAATCACTCTCGCCGTTCTCGAATCTCGATCTCATTCCAGAGTCTTGAATCGGTTGCAATGGTTTTCAGATCACTAGTACACTGATTGAACCGAAAACTCTTTCTTTTGGACACATCTGATTTGAGAACCGATGAGATGATACTGCGCACATGCGTGATTCCGCAGGAAGTTACCGAACACACATGACTGACTGCCTGGAGGGGGCCAATCTAAATAAATCAGAATGGATTATGCATTGTAAGTGGATCATGGTTTATGTGCTGTTTAAGACTAATTTATTCACTTTATATCTTCAATATTTGTAAAAGATCCTCGTTTGCACATCACTGCTGTACTAGTACTTGGCTACTTAATTGTAAGAAATCAGATCATCATGTGTTTTTTTTTTTTTTTTTTTTTAAGTTATGATTACTGACTTATATATTTGAATGTTGTTGAGTGTGTTTTCCATCTTTTTTTTTCCCATCTTTTTTTTTCATCAAGACATAACGAATGACGTCATTATGTTATGACGTAAAAGTACAGGTCAATCGTTTTTTTTTTTTCTTTATTATTACTATTATTATTATTATTATTATTTATAATATTATTATTTTATATTATTGCCTGCCGCCTGTACCAATGTGATCTTTGTTGAGTTTGACATTCAAAAATAAGTCATGAATTGGTTAGTCTTGACTGGCAGAGCTACGATTCTGCTTACGTTTGTTCCGTGCTTTCTGTCAAACGGTTTCAATTCTAATCAATAATGCGCGGGACTCGAGGAAGGAGAGGAAGCGGCCAGAAGCATCCCATTATTATCCTCAGTCAGAATGATGAATGTTAAAAGACATCATTATATCTATTGTAAAGTTACATTAATAAATTAAGCAGACAGATGTACACATCGATTTATAGTAAATATAGTTGGAGGGAGCTAGAGCAGACAGCACCACAAAAATATGAGACATAATAATGCATTCACGTGTTCAGTAACATTTTTCTATAAACAATTTATTGTAAAGTATTTTAATAAAATAGGCTATGCTGTAGGTTTGTTAATCTTGGGTATTAAAGTGATTTTAACAACAAAAACACATTTTCCTAATGTAATACTTTAAATTTAACTAAAATAAATTTAGATTGTGTGCAAACAAATTACAATGAGGTGGCTGTTTTGCAACAAGGTGGAGACAGTTCTGTTCTTAACAGTAGACCTGCTGGTAAAGAAGTGACAGGTATAAGAAAAATAGCCAAAATAATAATAATAATAAAGTACACACACACATACAGTACATAAATAGAAGTGAGAAATTAGATATCAAGGAAAATTAAGAAACGGAAAAGGGAAATGAAGGTGCAGTTCAAGGGAGAACCTTTAATTATTTTGCACAGCCCGAGTCTAAGGATTTAGACTTTTTATTTAATTATTTCATTATTATTATTATTATTATTTTTTTATGATTATTATTATTATTATTTTTTATGTGATGGCCATACAAATAATAGGGTTGTCTGTGGTTTCAAAAATTGTTGTGTGTGTAGTGTCCTGCAGAGTTTAGTGCAACCCCAATTAAACACACCTGGATCAGCTAATCAAGATCTTACTGGAAACTTCCAGGCAATTGTGTTGAGGCAAGTTGGAGCTAAACTCTGCAGGACACCGGCCCTCCAGGACTGAGTTTGGAGACCCCTAGTGTTTAGGATGGCCTGGATGAGTGTGAGATTTCCCAGCCTGGACTTGTGTCCCAGTCCAGCCCTGTCTACAATGTACAGTATCTGTCATAAGTAAAGTTTGTCATAGATAAATGTTTATCATCTATTTATCATAAATGTTGAACACAAATTAAGCCACAAATTAAGAGGCCCATCAGGTCGTCACATCAAGAGAAGAACCTTTTTTTTTTTTTTTTTATAAAACTGTGTCTCAATCCATTGCTCTTTTAGAGACAGGAGGACAGTTACAGAGACACAGGTAACTTCTTAAAAATCACTCTTTTGACAAGGGGATTTGGTTAAGTGTTGTGTTTATATAGCTGCATTCTGTATATTCCTGTTTGATATTCCTGACTTTTGACCATATAGATGTTTCATTGTTCGATGCAGAACATGTTCACAAAATGGCAACTCTACCTTTATCTTTGCAAGTGTTAAATTGTCAGAAAAAAAAAGTCAATTAGCAAACAATTGTGAGCATTAAAACTGCAATAAAATGTTAGTGTTTGTTTTGCATGTTTTTGTTGATAATTTTTTTCACATTCTTCCTCATTCTCTCTGCAGAAATGTATGCTAAACATGTTCTGCAGTATAGAAACGTTGACTCACTAGCCACATGTTTCCAGAGTTAGGAATTTAATTTATGGAAAAAAATAAAAAATAAATCACAAAGCATAGTACACAAGTCAAAGTCAATAACAGAGATCTAATAACAGAGTGCTGCATGGATGACTCATTTTTTGTAGGCCAAAACCAAAGTCCCTTTAAGGCAAGTCATTTTAATCGGTGGCCATCTTTAAAGTGTCTTTGAATGGGGAAAAATTAAATTCTCCAAAACTATTCACCAAGTTTACGATTAAATTTCATATTTGAAATCATTAATGAAATCTGACAACAGCTGTCTCATAAATGTTTTTTTTTATTTTTATTTTTTCTCAAATAGCATTAATAAATGCTTATTATTCAGGCTCGACCAGCCAGTGTGCATGCACAGTCCCGAGCGCACATCTCTGCTGACTGTTTCTATAGAAACTGGGACTTCTAACCGCAGCTGCAGTGACGCGATGACTTTACCGATCAGTGATTGGCTCTTTTACTCTGAAGGTGGGGCTTCCTTCGATAGAGCGCCCATATTGATCGTTGCATTTTTCCCCATTCAAAACTATACAAGTGACACATCTTGTATATATATATATAGTTTACTGATAACACTATATACATACACAAAATACCAAGTAAACCAGAGTCAAAAAACAAAACAAATGCAGCATTACAAAAATAAATAAACAAAATAAAAATAATTAGAACATTAAAAATGAATGAATTAATAAATAAATAAATCAAATTAAATCTTTCTGGGGTGGGGGGGCGGGGGGTTATTAAAGAATCTATATTTATGAATGAAATAATTGGCAAATGAAGCATGAAACATAAATTACAAGAGACAACACAATCAATATAATGACACGCGATAGAAGATTTGAAAAAAAGACAAACAGGTTTTATCAGTATATTTAAGCATAAGCACATTGCTATAAAGGCAGGGCACACATCTTGTTAACATTTATAATTGATATTCAGCTGAAATGTTGTAAGGAACAATATGTTTAAAGAAAATAAAAATTCTATCAAAAAGAAATTGGTTCTGCCTGTTGTCCATTAATTCCAGCAGTGACGTTCCACTATGTTGTCTGTTGACGTTGTATGTAGTTATGTCATCAGAAATTGAGTAATCACTGTCTCAATGTGCACTGAGCCAGGGTACATACCAGTGACCGGATTCTGATCTATCTATCATATATACTGAATAAAAAAGGACAATGAATAATTGTAATGACTGTATGCTTTTTTGTGCAATTTGGAAATTTTATTTGCACTTGGCATTTCCACAGAACATTCTATGGAAAATCCCTAAATTATGTCATGCATCAAAATAGTCTTGTGCACTTACAAGCAGTGTTATATTGCACTTCTCGAAGTAGGAAGTTGGAAATATTAACTCTGAGTTCCAATAATGGAAACAGAGCTGATTTTACTGATAGCACTGAACACTGAACCATTTTCTAAATTAGTCTCTTTCTTTCCTCCCTATCTTTTGTCGGTATTATTTTTGTGCTTGTGTCTTGTGACGCAGTAAGAAGATCCTCCCGCTGTGAGCCTGTGCGGCTGACCACCCATCTAGAGGCCAGCGTATTCACTCATTCCTTCATTATGCAATTCTGATTGCTTTGTTGACAATTCTATTCTTAGCATGATGTTTCTCTGCAGCACTAGTGCAACTGTTATTTTACAGTATAAAGACACAGCAAATCGCACTGTGTTTTGATGGCTTCAGGAGAGTTGCCATTTGTGTTTTATATGGACAATAGTTTAGTGCACATCAGCTTAAATGAATCCTGATGGAAATGTCTTGGCTGTTTTAGTTCCCTAATAAGGCTTAGCTGAAAAAGTGATCACACAGCCCAGCTGCTAAATGAGATGGTTATAAAACAAACCTGTATAAAGCTGACACTGCAGCGCCTCCAGATGTCGAGGGTTGGTACAGCACTGATTTTTTAATCAGGAAATCAGTTTAAAAAGCATGAAAAGGCATTTGCAACTAATTTTAATTGTGCATAGCTAAGATAGGTTGTCAAATTCCTACATGATATATAGATATATATATATATATATATATATATATCATTTTTGATATATATACAGGTCCTTCTCAAAAAATTAGCATATTGTGATAAAAGTTCATTATTTTCCATAATGTAATGATAAAATTAAACTTTTATATATTTTAGATTCATTGCACACCAACTGAAATATTTCAGGTCTTTTATTGTTTTAATACTGATGATTTTGGCATACAGCTCATGAAAACCCAAAATTCCTATCTCAAAAAAATTAGCATATTTCATCCGACCAATAAAGAAAAGGGTTTTTAATTAATACAAAAAAAGTCAACCTTCAAATAATTATGTTCAGTTATGCACTCAATACTTGGTCGGGAATCCTTTTGCAGAAATGACTGCTTCAATGCGGCGTGGCATGGAGGCAATCAGCCTGTGGCACTGCTGAGGTGGTTATGGAGGCCCAGGATGCTTCGATAGCGGCCTTAGATCTCATCCAGAGTGTTGGGTCTTGCGTCTCTCAACTTTCTCTTCACAATATCCCACAGATTCTCTATGGGGTTCAGGTCAGGAGAGTTGGCAGGCCAATTGAGCACAGTAATACCATGGTCAGTAAACCATTTACCAGTGGTTTTGGCACTGTGAGCAGGTGCGAAAAAAAAGGTCGAAAAACGAAAATCTTCATTTCCATAAAGCTTTTCAGCAGATGGGAAGCATGAAGTGCTCCAAAATCTCCTGATAGCTAGCTGCATTGACCCTGCCCTTGATAAAACACAGTGGACCAACACCAGCAGCTGACATGGCACCCCAGACCATCACTGACTGTGGGTATTTTGACACTGGACTTCAGGCATTTGGCATTTCCTTCTCCCCAGTCTTCCTCCAGACTCTGGCACCTTGATTTCCGAATGACATGCAAAATTTGCTTTCATCCGAAAAAAGTACTTTGGACCACTGAGCAACAGTCCAGTGCTGCTTCTCTGTAGCCCAGGTAAAGGCGCTTCTGCCGCTGTTTTCTGGTTCAAAAGCACACGCCTGTGCACGGTGGCTCTGGATGTTTCTACTCCAGACTCAGTCCACTGCTTCCGCAAGTCCCCCAAGGTCTGGAATCGTCCTTCTCCACAATCTTCCTCAGGGGTCCGGTCACCTCTTCTCGTTGTGCAGCGTTTTTTGCCACACTTTTTCCTTCCCACAGACTTCCACTGAGGTGCCTTGATACAGCACTCTGGGAACAGCCTATTCGTTCAGAAATTTCTTTCTGTGTCTTACCCTCTCGCTTGAGGGTGTCAATGATGGCCTTTGGGTTAACCTCTTACCCATGATTGCGGTTTTGAGTAATGAACCAGGCTGGGAGTTTTTAAAAGCCTCAGGAATCTTTTGCAGGTGTTTAGAGTGAATTAGTTGATTCAGATGATTAGGTTAATAGCTTGTTTAGAGAAACTTTTCATGATATGCTAATTTTTTGAGATAGGAATTTTGGGTTTTCATGAGCTGTATGCCAAAATCATCAGTATTTAAAAACAATAAAAGACCTGAAAATATTTCAGTTGGTGTGCAATGAATCTAAAATATATGAAAGTTTAATTTTATCATTACATTATGGAAAATAATGAACTTTTATCACAATATGCTAATTTTTTGAGAAGGACCTGTATTTTTATATATTTATTTATTTATGTATATTTATGTATATATATATATATATATATATATATAACAAAAGAATACAAAAAGACCAACGCAGGGCAACTTTGCCTGGTAAGTATGAAAATCTAATTTGTTGAATACTTGAGCAATATAGTTAAACAGTAAATCTTTTTTAGTAAACAAATATTTAAGTAAATACTTCTAGAAACTCTTTCAGAGAGCTTTCAGCCTCTGTTAATTTCAGTCACATTCTGCATTTTATATCTCAAGAATGTTCTATTATTTGGACGTCTAGCAAACAAACAGTGTACGTTTTGGTGCTAAGGCAAGCATATTTTCAAGAATGAATCTCAGTTGTGATTGGAACCGTCAATGTGGCTCATTTTGTATGTTCTGGATGCATCCATTCTCCCTTTATGGAAAATGCATGGGAAATGATTTATTGCAGTTGAATTAATTTGTATTTTCCACTGTTTTGCTAGCAACTGTGGCATGAACTGATGGCAAGCAGAAGAAAAGTCATATTTGCATAAATATTCAATAACCGAGCAAACATGTGGGTTTTTCAATTGAGTTTTGAAGGAAGGGACAAGATGAAATGTCTTTGCTGAGAAAAAACACCAAGAGAGGATGATCTGAGATCAAAGAACCATTAATAAATTGGCTCTTAAGGGAGAATATGTTGGACATTACATTGAACAAAATGTTTCTTTTCTCTCTTTTCCAACCTGGTCTCATAAAAATATATACCTCTGTACACTTTTTTTTTTTTAAACACCGTTTTTACGTACCTAACTGCACGTTTCACTGCATTTTCAAAGATAAATGTCCACTGAGTGAGGCTTAAAACACTAGTTCAATTTGTGAACACTGGCACGTTTTTATTACGTTGAAATAGGTATGAATTGCTGTGTTTTTTAGTATGTTTTTGAGGCAGTTCAGAATTCAAATACTCTGTCGCTAAAAGTTAATACTCTATCGTGATGGAAATATGCCCTACACCAAACCCAACCCTAAACCTACCTGATAGTGTTAACAAATGAAAAACTGATATAAAAACACATTTGTTAAATGAACTGTGCCATCTGAACTTCCGTATTAGCCCGTTTTGAACTGCTTTGTCGAAGCGTGATTTGAACCGGAGCTCCTGGCTTGTCAAGTACATCTCCATACTACCGTGAGCTACCGAACAAACATCATACCGCCAATGAAAACCCATAGATATGAAGCTGGATATGTGCGATGCTAACATTCAAAAGCATAAAGTTTTCAAATTTCCCAGCATATTAATATTGTTTTGAAGTCATAACATGATATTCTTCAAGTAATTGTGCGAAAATTATGCTTTATTAATCGAAACTGTAAATTTGTGTGAAAAGGAATAAAAGGTGTCGGAGTTTTACTGCCTCTAGTGTTCATTTATTTTGGAAATGCAGTGACGTGTGTCATGAGATTTCACATCTTGATAAAACGTGCACCCAGGTACATTTTATTCCATGAGATAAGGTAGCTCTTTTCATATGAAAAGCAGGAGTTTAAAACACCTTATATGTATAGTGTACGGTGAAGTTAGTTTTTCAAGGATTTTTTTTTTTTTTTTTTTTTTTAAGCAATCTGCACTCAGGTCATTTAGAACCAGTGGTTTTCAAACTAGTCCTGCAAGCATCCCTAGCACCTCACATTTTGTATGTCTCCCTATATCTGACACACCCATTGTCAGGTCTTGCTTGCGTCCCTATACTAATGAGCTGATGAGTTGAATCAGGTGTGATAGATAAGGGACAGAAAATGTGCTAGGGGTCCTCACAGGACTGGTTTGAAAACCACTGATTTAGACAAATGTAAAATAAGGTAGAGATATACTCCAAAAGAAACCAGTATCAACCTCAAATGAAAGTTGGTTTCCTCAAAGATGCAGCGAGAACACAAAGACCCACTGGAAAGCCAAAAATAAGGCCCAATCTTTAACCACTTAAAGCAAAATCACAAAGAGCAGGGTAATCAAAGAAAGGGAACATTAAATTAACATACCACAGGGAGGAAAAACAGGTAGACAAAGAGAGGAGACTGAGGCTACGTCTACACGAAGCCAGAGCATTCCCTATCCAATCTTTTTTTTTCACCTTATCTCAAGAAATATCTGCGTCCCACACGAAGCCACAAAATGATGTAGTATTACATGCCAGACCAGCATGTGGCACTGTAAATCTGCCCACAGAGATGGCACTAAAACACAGAGAAGAAGACTTGGACTATGCGTGTAAACCTTACGCGTGGTATACAAACGAACATGGCACAATACTGTACATTTATTAATCAGTGTTAATGTCAGTTAATAAAATGGACTAATGTTCATTGTTTGTTCATGTTTTTGTTTGCTGTAACATGATGTAGCTGTGTCTCAATAGGGGAGAGGTGTGGGCTGATGACATCATCGTTTCAGAAAATATACGGATTCGCTGTCCACACTGTAATAGTAATCAACGACACAAAGTTAAAACAGCTTGATGCGATAGACTCTGTTTACTTAACTTGTCCCCCCCCCCTCCCGCCTCCACAACCTTTCTACAGGTTACCTTTTGGGACATCTACTACATCTCCCCTCCTTAGAGGCCAACATTAACTTTTGAACATCTCTGTAACCATATTTCCTTAGAACAAGTGAACAAACATATTATAACATTCTAGAATAAAAGAACATATTTCTATTTTTTATAATGCTTAACTCAATGAACAACATAGTCTCTAAGCCACTTTGGTGGCTTCACTTGTCTTCTTGGAGGCTCTCTTTCTTTTTCAGTATGTGCCCTCTCTGTTCTTGCTGTTTCAGGCACCTGCTCCACTTCTGCTTCTCTCCTATACACCACAGTTTCTGGTATTTCAACCAAAGGCTCTTGTTGAACCACTGTAGATACCCTCTGGGTCCCTGGGGTCTCTAGTGCTTGTACAGAGTGCTCTGGTTGAGGATGAAGGTGGGCTTTGTTTCTCCTTGGTTGCACTGTTCCTGTCTGAACTATTTAGGACCTTAGTGTATTTGCTTTGCCAAGCTCTGTTGCTGGTTGTTGTGATTTAGAGATCCATACTGCTTGTCCTGGTTTTAACTCAGGCCTCACAGCTAGCTCTGTGTCTCTTGTTTAAAGTTCAGTGTTTTGTGTCATTTCAGCTGTTCATCCTTTTCTCTGAATACTCGCCCTGTCGGGCCATCGTGGTTTGAGTTGCGATTTTGCCTGTGATAATGGAGATCTTAATTTCCGGCTCATTAACATTTCAGTGGGTGAGGGTCCGTGTAGCAGCGGTGTGACCCTGTAGGCCAACAGTGCAGGTTATATAAGATCAGGATTTTTTTGAAGCAAAGTCTTAATTGTTTTCATGGCCCCCTCTGCCTCCCCATTGCTTTGGCTGAAATATGGGCTGCTGGTTATATGAATTAAATCATAATCTGCCGTAAGGATGAAAACTCAGCAGATGCTAATTGTGGGCCATTATCACCTTATCAGTGTTTCTGTTAGTGTTTTCAGTGTTTCACTTATCGGTGTAAAATCGATCTTTTCGATTTTAATGTACCTTGAGAAGTAGTCGACGACTAGAAGGTAGGTCTTACCTTTCTGGAAGAAAAGATCAGCCCCCAGTTTTTGCCAGGGCAGTCCGGGTAACGGGGATGGTATCATAGGTTCAGTGTGCTGGGGTTGATGTCTCAAAACATGTCTCACATTGCGCAACCATTTTTTTGCAATTTGACTGCATAGGCCCAACCACCTCACTGACTGCTGTGCTCGAGCTCATATACTTGGATATTCACATATGTCCCTCATGCAGCCCGGGTTAACATTTTTTTAGCTCCTCCTGTCTTGGCCAGCCTATTTTGCATCGCTTCATCAGCTCCCTCCAGATCCTGTCATGTTGCTGCGCATCTGCTATTTGTTATAACTTTGATTATAATGCTGGTAAGCAGTGATGTTTGTACTGCATCCACAAACACTTGTGCTTCTTTTTCCAGTTCCTTTTCTTCACTTGACAGTTCTCTTACTATAGGGGCTCTTGACAGTGTGTCTGCAGTGATTAATGACTTGCCTGGAACATGCACTATGTTGTATGTATATCTCAGGAGTCTTAGACGGAATCTTTGAATCCTGGGGGGCAAGTCATCCAATGCCTTCATCCCCAAAAGGGCCAACAATGGTTTGTGGTCTGTCTCTATAGTAAAATGAAGGCTGATCAGGTATGAGCTGAGGTCTTTCACAAGCCCATGTTACTGCCAAAGCCTCCTTTTCTACTTGAGCATATCTCTGTTCTGTCTCAGAACAGGGATCGTGAAATAAAAGCCACTTGTCGCCATTCTTTCTCATTCTGCATTTGGCTAAGGACGGCTCCTAATCCAAATGAGGATGCATCTGTGGACACTTTTGTTTTTGAATCAGGCTTTGCACTCGTGTGCTAATACCTGGGTTGATGCCAAGTCAGATTTGATCTTTTCAAAAGCTGCTTGCTGCACACTGCCCCAAGTCCAGTCATTCTGCTTGTCTAGTAGATCACGCAGTGGTTTTGAATCATCAGTGAAACGAGGAATGAACTTGCTCATATATGTGGCCATGCCCAGGAAATGTCTCATATCTGCCGCAGTTTGGAGTGCAGGCATCTCTACAATAGCCCTGACCTTTTCTGGATCTGGTGCTATTCCTTTTGCACTTAATTTGTGGCCCACAAACAAAACTTCAGACTGTGCGAAGGAGCAGAGTCGTTCAGAGTTAAGCCTGTTTTCTAAAATCTAAACAGAACTTCAGTTAGTCACTCGTCATGTTGAACTTTATCCTTAACACAAACTAGCACATCATCAGCATGGCAGATTACTCCTGTTTATTCCATCTAGGAGCTGAGACATGCGTCTCCTGGAAGTGTTCTAGACCTGAGTTGATGCTGAAGCATAGGACGTTACAAAAGAATTGGCCAAATGGTGTAATAAATGTTGTGAGTTCTCTGCACTCTTTCGCCAGTGGTATCTGCCAAAGCCGGGACCGTGCATCTAGCTTGGTAAAAATTGTTTCACCATTCAGCTGGGCCAATGACTGCTCTACAGAAGGTAATATATGCTGTTCTCTGCATACTGCCTAATTTAGCTTTGTTGTTTAATCGGATGTTATTAATTTTTTTTATTTTTGTTTTTAAAACTGGCACCGCCGGCACACCATTCCGTCGGTTGGTCTATCCTTGATATCACCCCATTCTTCCCATACGCTCTAACTCCTCCTTAATTTTGTTTTTCCAAAGGAATAGGCACTCTGTGAGGGGGTTGTGACTGCGTATGGCAGTAGTATGGCAAGCGAATGCAGTAGTTTACTTCTAGTTTTCCCAGTCCAGTAAATACTTTTTTGGAAATTCTTTTTTATACCTTTTCTTCAGTTACTTCAACTGGCATCAAATCCGTTTCAACACAGCTGTAATGCCCTCAATAGCTGGCAGGCCCAATAGGGGTCTGGAAAAAATGAATCAATTACAAAAAATAGTTTGAGAGGTCTTTGCTTTCCAATTTGCCACACGTTACCTGTCCTGCCACTAGTAGCTGTTTATTATTGGGCCCCGTAACTTCCAGTTTTTCTTCTTGATTCCATCAATTCTCATCAGTCTGTGAAGAACTGCCCCACATATAACTAGCTTTGCTGCTGTTTTACCATCTCGTTCTGTTTCACCTGACTGACAGCTCTGCTTTACGTCAAGTCTGAGTCCAGCTGGAGTTTTTCTGAAAGTGACATGTCTCTTATTCCCACAACAATGTGACCAAGTATTAATTTGTCTTTTAAAGGTCCAAAAATTACAATGTTCTGCAAGCTTATGGATGGCCGTTATAAAGCTATCAGCTGACTCGCCAGGTTCTTGTTTGCACATATTAAACTTGGCTCTCTCAAAAATGACCGGGTATGTTTTTTCCCTCAAATGGTTATTTAAAAACAGTTTTCAACTGCAGTGTAGCTGAGCTGTTTCCTCTGCAGTTAAAGTGGAAGCATTCGAAAAAATATCCTCCGCTTCCATCACCCATAAAGTAAATAAAAGTATTGACCTGGAATTTGTCATCTCTTTTGTTCAAGTCCAGACGCGAGACGTATCTTTGGAAATGTCTGATTCATTTTTTTTTGCCACTCTTTGCCATCAGCACAGTCAAATTTGTCAGGAGCACTGATATGAAAAACTCTCCGTGGTGTGCGCGTGCTGGTGTTTCATTCTCAGACATGATGTAAACAATATGAAGTTCGTTGCTAGCCGATAAACATTTCTCATTCGTCAGATGAGTCTCGGACGTGTATTCACAGTGTCCATTTATCACATTATGAAATCTTCTGACACCATTTAATAGTAATCAATGACACACCAACAGCTTGATGCGCTATCCTCTGTTTACTTAACTTTTTCCCCCCGCCTCCAAAACCTTTTCTAAGGGGTCCACCTTTTGGGACATCTACTACACACACGAAAACACAAAGGCGGTATTTTCAAATTTATCCACTCTGGAACCCGGTTCTAAAAAAATATCGGTTTCACTCTCCCAAAATGCCGGGATCGGGTGTGGACGAAAATGCCTATATGATAACAAACAGTTATGCGTATACAGCAAAACGTGTCTCAGTGTGGACAGGGCAGAATTTTATCAGTCTCCTAATCGCTGATCCACCACTGGAGCTTTATACCCTCCGTTAAAGAGCAGATGTGATCAATGAATACGTCAACTGCTCTGATTGGTGCAGGAGTGGGGAGGAAAAAACTAGAGCAATCAACCAATTGAGAGGGTGATCACGCTCTCCTGGATATCACAAATAACTCTCTCTGGTGCAGCATACTACCATACTGCTCTTACTGTATTTCTGCTTATATTTCTGCCCTGAAATCTATAATGCCTGGACTGTGTGATTCGGAGGCCAGAAAACTCCCACAGGTACTCTAGAAATGAGAATCTGACTGCTGATGGCATGCGCCTTGAACTTCATAAATATAAAAACAATGTTTAATGCTTATGGTGACTGTACTGCAGGATGTTTCCTTCTTTTTCTCACCTTCAGACCCTGAGAGAGAGAGAGAGTCTGTCTGAACCATTTCACTGTCTCTTGGGATTTGGAAAAATAAGGCTCTTGACTTTCAGCAGTCTGTTATATTATTTAGCTATCATGTCATGGCCCTTCATCTTTGAATTCTCTCAGTCTTGAATAATGCTGTGCACTCAACCCACACCCTCACAGTGCCATATCCTACTGGATCTAAGTCAAAAGCTAAACCAGTGCAGGTGGCCTGCATTGTGGGAAAGCAACTGACCCTTTGTTGGGAGTTGGACTGGAAGGCGATTCTCTGGACAAAGTTAATAATGTTCGAATCTGCACATTTTTGTACCTGACGCAAAACATTTACCAGACTGGCGAGTAGAATTACCGTGGTGGACTTGTGAACACATTTTCAGTTTCCTCCTTTGCTCTGCAATTGTTTTTGATGGAGCCCCAAGTGTATGTGTGGGCTTTAGTGGCTCCATGGCTTTCGGACATCGCAACCATACCTAAGGGGTGTGATCTTTACATAAGGTCAACAGATAACATACGGCGGCAGATGGATGCATTTCCCACATATGAGTGATACTAAAGTATTAGTAGCATCTCAGTGCAGGGTGTGCGTGCTACAAAAATATGAGGTAGCTTGTGGAAAAATAATCTTCTAGTCTTAAAATGTAAAATATTGTGGAAAATATGGTGTCTGCTAAATCCATATATAAATGGTAACTGTGTAATCGTTTTTTTGTAAAAAAGTTAAATTACTGGTTTTGCGCACGCCCACACAACACACACACACCACACACCACCAACACACCACACACACACACCACATAATATATATATCTATATATAGACATATTGATCATCACAGCCACAGGCTTGAAATGGGTGCAAAAAGTCTCCTAGTATAATGATGCAGCTGTAGACTGTGAAAAGTAGCTCCTTCAGATGGAGGATTTTAAACTGGCCTCCTGACATTCTGTCATCAGCTCCCCCCCTCAAATTACCGAGATTCAGACTTTGTTTTCTTTTTGAAGCTGGTTTTAGCAACTGCAGATGGCTGGCTAGTAGGTCCAATGTAAAACAAAAACAAAAAAAACAAAACCCTAGCTTGCTGCTGGGAGCTACGTGTTTGTGTCCAGCCAGAAGGCTGCGCTCAATGCCCGACTTGTATGGGTTGCAAAAACGTCTTCGTCTATGAAACGTTCTGCAGGAGTGTAAAAAAGAAAGCATCCTTTTGATTTAAAAGCATTTAGACTGGCACCTGTGGAAAAGGAGCATCGTTCAGGTTGAGGCTTTCTGTCAAAAGAGGAGCAAACTTGATAACACCCATATTGAGCAAACTATAGACCAATATTAAATCTTCCGTTTTATAGGCACAGATTATAGAAAAAGGTAGTCTTTAATCAGCTGAACAAATACTCCTAAACTTCAAATGGATCCCCTAGCACAATTTTCAATCTGGTTTCAGACTGCATCACAGCACAGAGACAGCATCAATTAAGATAAATAAATGATATTCGCTAATTTCTGATATCTGGCAAAATTAGCAGTGCTGTGCTTACTTTATCTCAGTGCTGCGTTTGACACTGTCGATCAATCATAACCTATACTAGAGAGAGACTGGAAAACTGGGTTGGGCTTTCTGGGAGTAATCAAAAATGTTTCAGGTCATACTTAGGAAGGGGGCGGTTAAATATGTGAGTAATAGGAGAGACATAAGTCTAAGTGGACGTCCTTGACATGCGGAGGTCCCATAAGGCTCATTCTTGCACCTCTCTCTCTTGTTTAGGCTTTTCTATTGCTCCAACTCAAGTACAAATAACAAACTAAAAAATCACAGTTAGGAATCTTGGCTTTGATGTCTGGAGACAGACAATTATTGTTCAGTAGTCAAATGTCCAAGCAGTAACTAAATCAACATACTATCATCAAATAACATTTGCAAGACTAAGCATGTTTCGTTTTTCCAGTCAATAAGACTTGGAGAACCTTCTTCATGCCTGTTATAGCACCAGCAGGTGGGTGGACCTATCGTAAGTGGTGGTCCCTCTCACTCGGCATGTCGCAAGAGACCTCAAAAAGACCATTAACTGCTGGCTCATCATCCAGACGCTTGCTCCTGCCAGGGATTCTGACGAGCACAACAGTCAAATCTGAGACATATACACACAAACGCAAACCAGTCCTCAAGTTCCGTACACAAACACTAGGCTTTCCATTTATATTTAGTGTGAGATTGATTTTAAAAGTACTACTTTATACTCCCCCCAACAAACTCGTTTATAATATCACTCACCTTGACCTAGGGAACTAAATTAATAGCGATATGTTCACTGAATATAAACCTAAACAGACCACTCAGATCATCTGTGATTCAGTCAGTTTAGAAATACCCAGGTTTCACACACAAAACAAGGGGGGGATTCGCTTTTTTAGTTATAATATGCGGCCCACATTTTGAATCAGCTTCCCAGAAGATGTCCTAAAACCATTCACATTTCAATGCGAGACCTCAAGAACTCATCTAGTATAGGGCTGTGCAATTTATTGAAGTGAGCACTGCTGCAATGTCCAAACTGATTTTTGTATTATTGCCTCGTGCCGCTTTGACTGTCGGGTAGAAGTCTACTGCGGAGCTCGCCTCAGTGCAGGCCCTCGGCAGAAGTGCGCATCGAAGGTTGCATAGGTGGCCGCAAAGGGGACGCTCGCGAGCACCCTTCTGAAAGCTAAAATTACAACTGTGTACACCCTACGGTCCTCATGGACTTAACAGATTAGATCTGACTGGTTATATTAGCTGTGATGTTCTGCTATAAATCCCACCCGCCTCTTGAGATTGTGCACGTTTGTGAATCGGGTCTGAATGAACAATATAACGGGAAGATTCAATTTTGAAAACGTAAACAACAAACCATACTTAGATATAAGGACTTCAAATAAGACTTAAAATGGCATGAAAAACATGAAATAGCTGAACTTTTTGCCTCCTCATTGTAGAACAACCACCGCACACACCACTGATATATAAATAAACAATAGCAGGAATCTTAACCATGAGAGAACTAAATTGAAGAGAGAAAGAGAAGTTAAGACAACAGCAAGTTGTTGAAGTTAAAAAATTTCGGTTGTTGTTTGTTGAAAATCTTTCCCAAACTATCTTTCTGACTCATTCATGATGACTGAAGAAAATGTTATGATCGTTTGGAATTGAAAAAATGGTGAGTAAATGTTGTCTGAATGGCAAGATTTTTTATTTTTAGTGAACTGGTACTATTAACAATTTGTAGTCTTCCACAATGGTGAACGTGATTTCATCAAGTACAACATGTTCCTGGATCAACATCCTTGTTGATCCTGGAACAACATTCCAATCAACCAATCAGAATCGAGGGATAAGTTTTCAGGAAATGCAGTTTTAGGTTTACAATCAGGGTTAGATGCTTCTACACCCTTGTTATTCACCTATCATTTCTCTCTGATTTTAGGAATAAATTATGGGTAGGGTAAGGTTTAGGGGTAGGGATAGGGTTAGGTCTATATTTTTGGACAGTAATGTTGATCCAGGATCAACAAAAGATGTCAAAAGTCACCAGCCAAGGCAACTGAATGCCTTCATTCAACAATTCCTTGTAGTTCATCACACCACTATGAACAATCATGTTGTCATTTTCAACAGCAGGAAATAAGACAAAGCATAACAATTATTTTTTTTTATCTCTAAATGTACTTTTCCTCCACAAGCACTAATCTGAGAGCTTTTACACTTTAATTTAGATTAAATAAATAACAGATCATAAAATATGTTACGGTAACGGATGTTGTGTTTCATTTCATTAGTACCACCAATGACACTATTGATCGAATAAGAGCATTAACGGCAGTGTAATTAATTTACACGAAGATATAAATAGATACTAAAATTGAAGCATAATCTTAAAAATAAATGCATGTTTATTTTTTTTTTGTTTTTTTTTTTTGTTAACTGAACTATATGATATAATAAATCATTTGATTATTCATTATTATTATTTTCATTAGTTGTATTCCATATAACACTAGGGGTGTACAGAGATCTGCAGGTGTTTGATTCATTGATTTGATTCGTGAAACTACATCGCCACCTGCAGATTAATTTGTGCCATTACAGTAAAGTGTCGCGCCTTCACACTGTAGAAATGCCTCTGTTCAGAAATTCAGAGATATTTTGAAGATGCCTACTACTTTTCATTTTATGATAGAAATCAATCAGAGGTCAAGGTAAAAAAATATTTCTGCCAAGAACCTAAGTATGGTGCAAAAGGAATAGGAATATATATATTTTTTTAATATATTGACGATGTGAGAGACCACACACATAAAATTTTTAAAAAGAAATCATATTTTAACAGTTTTGTTCCTCTAGTGTGGAGTAACCAAGACAGCATACCACACACTAACTGATTCCATTCATACACAACCCGACTCCTGATTGTGAACACGGGAAATTTTGTGTGGTCAAACATGACTTTAGTGTAAACAATGGTGGCAATACTTTCCAAAAAAAAAAAACGTTAATAATAATAATAATATGCCCATCGAAAGAGATAGTTCACCCCAAATCAAATAATATAATATGTAGAAATATCAAGTTACTCTGGACTTTACCTACAGTAGGATTGTCGGAAGAGGACAATTCGGCTGAAAATCAGGCCGATTATCTTACAATGTGTGCCATGCTCTATGCAATATGAGAGAGTATAGAGAATATATGAGAGAATACTGTCCCTGGACCCAAAACTAAACAGACCAGCATATCAATACATCAATTCATTAACAGATGGGGTATAGTGACATTATTTGTTTAGTAGCAGTCAGATCCAACGGTAGGGTAGACGAAACGAAGACTGGAATTATGAAAACTGTAGTTACATTCAGTTTTTATCTGAAATTTGATAGGTTTTTTCACAAACACTCAGAAAATTAAATTGTTCAAACACAGCCCTATCTGTTAAAGAGTTGGGAAACCACTTTTGAAAAGTTCCAAGCCCTTTCTTGGCCAGCATTGGCTTAATCCTTGTTATTTTCCTTAAATTGAGAACATCCATTAATATTTCATTCACACAACACACTTGCTTTATTATTAAAAAAAAAAAAAAAAGGCCAGGTAATAGGGTCAATAGTCCCAAATTTTCATTTGGGAATCTGTTAAGCTACTGACCCTGCAGTAATTTAGATCTGCCACCAAAAACAAATGTCATCATTGCACACAATAGCTATACATGATGCTATTTACAATCACATGGTCCCATTTAACTCCGACCAGTGGACAAACATTTGTATATCTATGCATATGTGCTCCCAAACTCTTCAAACAGGACAAGTTATGTGATCAACAAACTCAAAAGACAAGGGGGAAAAAAAAAGAGAGAGAGAAATAATCAAACCCTGCATTAATCACACATACTTTACATTCAGATGACATGAATACATCTCGTTTAAGGTGTGCTGGTAGAATAAGAAAGTAATGTGACATGATTGTTATGTACAGAAGCTCTTATGTACTGATGTTCTATACAACACTACTATACAAACCTCGGCCTCGTCACACACAAGTCTCCACTGCTCTTAAAGGCCTTTAGTGTCTGCTTTACAATCCATTATATACAGATCAGCATTCAATTAAAAGCAGGTAGAATTCAGACTCCAATTTGAGGGAAATATGTAGGTCAGTGGAAGAGCTTGTTCATTATGGCAGACAGAAGAAACAAGATGCAGATGAGTCAATTTTATGAGCATCCAGAGACTGACATAAAAGCAATTCCCGACCAACTGATGACCGCTGTAACAAATTTAAGCCTTAAGCTTACATGTAATTATGCTTGTTGGGTAAACATCACACAAACATCCCTGGGTCGTATTTAACCCCAAAATATATATATATTAAAAAAAAGGAAAGAAAAGAAAAAGGTCACCATTGTGACTAAATGTGAGAAACTATAAGATGTTTTGGTAATACAGTAATGATCATTTGTAGTCAAAATGTGCTTAATTTTCATGAAAATAGTCACGATCAAAGCTAAAAAATAAAATAAAAAAAGTATATAGATATATATATCTATAGATATATATATATATATATATATATATATCCCAAAATATGCTTCATTTTCTATAATACTCTTTTTGAAATGCAACCTGGACATGTTCCTCAAACATTAGGAGGATATGCAAATCAAATGACTGTTCATTTTCTAGACATATTAAGACATGAATTCATTCAGAAACATCCGCATTATCAAAAACCAGAGGCAGCATATGAAGTTTTTGTGTTTCATAAGTATTTTTCCTCTCTAAGATCCATTTTGTCCAAAAAAGAAGTTGCGATGTGAAAAACAGGCTGTTTTCACTAGCTGTTTCCAAGAAGTGTCCACCACAAACCCTTGGACCCACAGACTCATAAAGGCAGACAAACAGTGACAAATTAAAAATCAGTTATGGAACTTAAATGTGTTTCCATACATTTTTTGTCCCCCTTGAGGCAATACATTTTTAGAAATTATTTATTTTCCTTAAAACTGTCAATTGACTCATTCCCTGACAGTCACATACGTTAAATAAGAAGAGATGGTCTGACTGATATGACTTAAAAATAAACATACAAATAAAAACTTATGATGGGTCTGGAAAACATCATGGATTACAAGAAACTTTTTCTCATCTTCTAAAATTGCTCTTGATTCAGTCGCCCCAATGAATACCTCTGAAATAAGGCTAAAGTAAAACATTTTATCAGATGAAGTATTAAAACATTTCCAGAGTTTAATTTAAAAACTCAACCCAGTTACCAAAATATAAATAAATTAAAGATGAATCTAATGATTCAAAACAGGAGCAAATTAACCTGTGGAACACAAATCCTAATGAATCTGTGACCTAATGGAGTGAATCTCGTGAAATCTATCAAGAACATGACCAGGTCATATTACATCCCAAAAGAAATGAGATTTTACATAAAGAAAATGAAGCCTTTTGCTAGTCCCATTAAGATTTAAGTATTTTTCATTTATTATTTTATTTTTTTGCTGTGACCACTGAGCTTATCCCTTTATTTAAATAGTCCCAGAGGGATAGTGCACCCAAAGAAGAACTTTTGTCATTATTTACTTACCCTCATGTCGTTCCAAACCTGTAAGAAACACTGGAAGTGAATGGCTACCAGCAACTGACTAGTTACAGTTCTTCAAAATATCTTTTTTTTTTTTTGTTAAACAGAAGGAAGAAACTCATACACGTTTGTTACAATTTGAGGGTCAGTAAATAATTTTTGGGTGAACTGTCCCTTTGTATTGAGAAATATCATGCTTAAATGTATTGTATTGCTTTTTTTGCAATTTTTTGCAATAAATAAATAAAAACTTTTTTTTTTTTTTGGGGGGGGGGGGGGGGGGGTGGGGGTAGATCATGACTCAGATTTTCATGATATTCACCCAATACTGAAATACAGAAATGATATAAAGCATTTCAGTTCCTTGTATTTTCTCCTACACTGAGAATTATGGGTTTAGTTTTATTAGGTTTAAGGGACCGTCTGCAATCATATCACACTGAATCTGAATGAGGGCATTTGAAGTTACTGTAGTCTCACTGTCTTTTTGCTGTAGACTATCTCTCTTGTTCGTCAGAGCTGGCCTTATGCCCCGCCTCCTCAGTGGGCGTGTCCAGTACTGGATTAACAAATCCATCAAAGTCCTCGTCGGCATGGTCACCACTGTCCTCAGGATGTGCACTTACAAAGTCATTCTCCCACTCCAAAGCATTAGAGTCCTCAGATGCGGAGGTGGGGCCACTGTCCAGCTGTTTCCCGCCGGGACGAAGTGATGCCCGTAAAATGTCCTCCTCTGTTTTGGAACGCTCCCATGCAGGACCCATCCGGATAATTCCTGTATAATGCCACATATTAATCATTGTATTATGAATTACGTTAACTGTATTTACTCTGCTAATTCACTTCTGGTCAAAAGTTTTAAATAAATTTAACAATTATGAATTACATATGAGAATAATTTCTGAAGGTGCATGTGACACTGGAGTGATGATGCTAAAATTTAAGCTTTGCATCACAGGAATAAATTACACTTTAAAATGTAATACAATAGATAATAGTTCTTGTAAGTTGTAATAATATTTTTTGAATTTTATTGTTTTATATAATCAAAAACTACAAACCACAAAGTTTTTTTCTGTACAAAAATGTCTGAGAACTTTGAGAACATCTGAAATCTTCACAATGTCTCATTTGTAACATTTAATACAATAGATAACTAACAATGAGCAATACATTTTTACAAAAATTATTGTTATTGTCAAATAAAATGTTTGTTAAGGTTTGATGAGGTAAAATAGACCATTTTCCTTGTTTGTTCACATTGCATTGATAGTATAAGACACAAATGATTATTTTTTATTTATTTTTTTTGCATCACTGATATACTATTATAGACTTCGTTCATATTTTGAATTAGATATTATTTTTAGATTTTGTTTTAACTTTAATTTTAGTTAAGTTGTATTAATTTGGATGTCTTCTTGGCATTTTTATTATTTGTCTTTCAACACACACACACACACACACACACACACATATATATATAATGTTAAAATAAACAAAAATGAGAAATTAATGTTTTGTTTTTTTTTATTCCAGTAACCAATATTTTTTTTTTCTATGGTTTTACTTTTAGTTTTAGCAAACTATAATAACTAAAACTAGCATGAACTAAGATTAATAAATTTGCAGAGGTGCTGTTCATGTAATGTAGTTAACCAATCTTAAGTAAAAACATAATGCAAAGTGTTACTGAAATGCTGAAAACAAATGTCTAGCCAGACCTGACTTGGATGCGGCATTTAAAGGCCAACTCTAACTGGCATGTTGTGACTTGACTCCAGCATAATTTGTATAATAAATGATTACTGAATGCAGGAAGCAAGTGTTTGGGAAGTTCAGTGAAGTCACTCACCCTCCTCATCCTCCCATTCCAGGTCCAGAGTGGCGTCAGTCTTACTGGTGAAGTCCCAGCTGCTCTCTGTGTTTGGGGTCACCACATTCGTTTCAGAACTGAGTCCTTAACACACAGAAAAAAGAAAAAAATAAGGGGGTGGGGGGGTAGATTTTAGCATTTAGAGATTAATATTGTTTTATTATAAACATGTCATCAATAGTATTCTGTAGTATTGGAATTGAAATGTGTTAATGGGAACTTACTGTTACAGCGAAAGGCTTCAGATTGAGCCTTCACACTCTGCAGGTACACCTCAAACTCTGCATCTGACACTTTGCTGCAGAAACACACACACAGTTACATCATCTGTCTGCAACACACTGCTTTTATCACCATAGCTGCATTTAGAGAGATTGTGGACAGCGTGACAGCCTTAATGTGAACCTCTTCCTACAGTAAAACTGTTCGTTCTGGTCACTGAGATTTGATCAGTTCCTGACAATTAAAAAAAACACCACAAGAAAAGAACCACTAGTACACTTTTTTGCTACAAAAATCATTTGTGCATCCCTACAAACAAGAAACAGCAAAACTGGATTTATTATTAGTAGGTTTTTTTTAAAGACAACCACAATTAAAAATCACTATCAAGTAAGATAATATAATACTATTAAAAAGGTGCTATAATAAATACAATAAGAATGTTAATATATACTATTAACTATTCTGCTTGAACATCCTAAAGGGATACTCCACCCCAAAATGAAAATTTTGTCATTAGTCACTTTCCCCCATGTCGTTCCAAACCCATAAAAGTGCAGTTCGTCTTCAGAACACAATTTAAGATATTTTTGATGAAAACCGGGATGAATGTTTTTTTATCATGGACTGCCAAGTAAAATACACTGTCAAGGTCTATAAAAGGTATGAAAGTCATCATCAGAATACTCTTTCTGCTATCAGACGTGCAATCTGGGTTATATGAAGCGACGGGAACACTTTTTGTAAGCAAAAAAAAAACAAAAATAACATCTTTCTTCAACAATTCCTTTGTCAACGGTCTCCTCTGTGTCTCTCCATATCACCGTATGCTGTGTATGCTCTTCTGTGTCATCCGCGCCACAAGAATGCGCTGTTTTCTTTCAAATCAAAGCAAAATACATGTAGAAACAGTGCATCCTTGTGGCGTGGATGACACAGAAGAGCATATGCAGCATACGGTGATATGGAGAGACACAGAGGAGACCGTTGACAAATTAATTGTTGAGTAAAGTCGTTAATTTTGTTTTCTTCGCTTACAAAAAGTGTTCCCGTTGCTTCATATAACACAGATTGCACGTCTGATGGCAGATGGAGTTTCCTGATGACGACTTTCATACCTTTTATGGACCTTGACACTGTTATTTACTTGGCAGTCTATGGGACAGTCACAGGCCTCCCAGTTTTCATCCAAAATATCTTAAATTGTGTTCCGAAGATGAACAGAGCTTTTAAGGGTTTGGAACGACATGGGGGTAAGGGATTAATGACAAAATTTTCATTTTGGGGTGGAGTATCCTTTTAAGAACTCAGGTCACACAGTAAACCACCTTCAACCAACTGGAAAAATTTGAATTGAAAAATAGCTCAAATAAAAGGATGTTATTTCTGAAGTAAAGTATAACTGCATTTTTTCGCACATGACACCTGGTTTATTATTTTGCTTCTAATGCAATGACACTTAAATGTTCAAAAACTTTTTTGGAGTCAGTGAATATTTTTCACATTAATTTCAGAGCAGAATGAACTTACGTTTTGTGCCGAGGGTCACTGCTCTTTGGGTCTGATCTGGGTTTGGTCCTTTGTGGCTGCTTCCCCTGAAAAAAACAACATTTCAAGAATGACAACTGATTCACTTCTACTAATGTTTCACAAAGTGTTGTGGTATCAGTCTGATTTTCAAAAAAAAAAAAAAAATTGTATTGCTAAAATTAATTCTAACTGTTTGTGCCAAGGTTTAGTGCCCTACTGGGAAACAGACACCACATGCAATATTAGCAGATGGTCAAACATACAAATCATGGTAGAAAACAACATAACAGGAAATAAAAATGAACAGAGAACATGAGGGGCAAATTAAAAAGAAAAATGCTAATAAAACAGGAGGATATAAGAGACGTGTTGTTTAGGATAGTTAGTTTTTAGGTGGAGGTTTTCTTGGAAGCAAATCAATTTTAGTTTTTATCTGCATTAGGTGCTGAGTTTATTCACAAGACGTTGATCAATATTTGACGATGGACCAACATTAAGTGCCTTCAATCCTGTTTATAACTATTCACTGCATGTCCCAATATATATAAAGTACATTTCAAAGATGAGTCTAATTATTAAAAAATATAATTAAAAAAAAAAAAAAAAAAAAAATTTTGATAAAAAAAAAATAACTTACAAACTCAAGAAACTATTCATGTAAAAATCAGAATTTGTTACATATAAATTACATAGAGCTGAAGGCACATCATAAATGAAAAGGGGTGTGGCTGGAGGTTAATGGGCGGGGTTAAGAGAAGGGCTGGGCGTGCTCAGTACGAACGCCTCACCTCCTTTAGCTTTCGTTCCATAGCGAGCCGCGCTGCCTCACGCTGAGCTGCAAAAACAGCCTCCTCTTCTAGCCTTAACTTCTCCTCTTCTGCCAATAACTGGGCAGAAATCACAACAGAAAGGAAAAGTTAACTAAACTCAGAAACAAAAGCGGGGTGAAAAACCAAAGCAATGGAAAACAAATGAAAGCATAAACTTAACGTAAGCTCTAACTTAAAAGTAAACATTGTTTTATGGCAACATGTTTTGAACTTGACTATTTAATCGTCACATGACATTGATCCATTTTACTTTACAAACACATGTTTGGCACATATGATGACCTGCTGTACCTCTGCATTCAGCTTTTCGTCGATCAGCACCTGTTTGTCTGAGATGGCAGCATAGCACTGCTCCTTCAAGTGACCAATCTCCTCTTCACTGATGGGTCTGAAGCAATGACGGGAGAGAGAATTGAGTTCAGAGTCTCCATCAACCAATCAAAATCTATCTGACCTCATGCTATGTGATGCACTGATCTGAGAAGAATGTGACTACCGTAATTACAGTCCTAACTTTAATGGCTAGTTTTGACTAACTGTTCCACTTTACAACTTATCCAGGCCAAGAGCTGACCATTACAGGTCAGCCATCAGTGAATATCCATAGCTCATTTAAAAGGTTTAGTGAACCAAAAATATCATATCATGTTGTTCCAAATTTGTATGAATTAATTTTTTTCTGCTCAACACAAAAGATAATATTTTGAAGAAGGTAACCAAACAGTTTTGGGTCTCTTCGATTTCCATTGTATTTTTGTCCATACTATGGAAGTCCAATGGAAACCCAAATCATTTGGTTACATAAATATCTTCAATTGTGTTCCACAGGAAAAAGTCATACAGGTTTGGAACGACATGAGTGGGAGTAAATGATGATTGAAATTTCATTTTTGGGTGGACTATACCTTTAAGTGGCATTTAGATACAGACAAATATGCAAATGGATATATTAGAAAGAAGTTCCTGCATTTTTTGTGCACAATATCCATCACACTATTCATAAACAGTTTAAAATTTGTCACTGTCCTCAACTGAAAAATTGATGTCACTGCCCTCAAATCAAGAGATAATAAGACTTTTAGTGACCCAACTCTAAAATACCAATAAAAGAGTCAAGATTAAATAGTATCAGACCTGGAGCAGCTTTGTGAGCTCTCACCCTGAAAAAGAAGACAAAGTGTTGACGTCTAAGCAAAAGTGGTATATTGTAAAATTGTGTGAGTGTGGTACTGTAAGTGTGCCTTTACCTCATCGCTCTCAACAAGGTTCTCAAACTGTAAAAGAATGCATAGAAGTCACTCAAAATGTACACAGTGGAGAATATTTTATATCTAATCTTCAGTTTTAAATTATGATGACTGTACCTCAATGGTATAGTGTTCCCCAGCGGTGCTGCTTTTGAAGTATTTTGACCTATTGACAAAACAAGCAGTAACCAGCCATCAGGGCAGGCAGGCTATATGAGAGGTAGCACTTTCCTGGCAGAATTTATTAATAGATTATATATTGTGTGTGTGTGTGTGTGTGTGTGTGTGTGTATATAAATAAAAAAATAAAAAAAACTATATATTAAAAAAATAGTGGGTATAAAATACGTACTGTACTATTTTATAATATAAGATTTCGATTATAAATAAATTGCAAACGATGACACAGAATGAAGTCTCAGGGCGGATTCACAAGAGGACTCTGGGCGGGGTCCTGAGATCAGACATCAACTAATGCGGAAGCTAGAGTAGCATTGATAAGTCTGAATCATTCAATCGAGTCAGACCGTTTAAAAAATGGATTCGAATCATCGCTCAAAAGTGTAAAATTAAAAGGTTCCTGTGTTTATGTTATTTTTATGTATTCAGTGAATGTTGTAATAAGTAAATGTGTGTAATTACAAACTTTAATCACAATAGGAGTCGCTGTTCTTCCAAAGAGTCAAGCGATTTTACACACACATTGAATCAAGTGAATCGTTAAAAAAGAACCGTTTCAAAAAGAACGATTCGTTCACGTAATGAACATCACTAATGTAATGGAGCTGCTATCACTTGCATTCTACTTACTCAAAATCTGCGCATTTAATGTAACTGCAAAGTTGTATTAATAGTGTTGAGTCAACCCTTTTAAAACGGTCCAGCGATTTAAACTCACCGGCTGTTCGATTGTTTTCCAAAGCAATGCACCTGACAGCCGGCGAATCTTGCTGTCAAAGATCACAGATACCATTTTTAAAAATTCATCTTCGATAACAAGCCTCATGAATGACTCACCCTCCTCCTCTCTGTATCCTGTTTGCTTCCCTCCTAAAGAGCCCAAAACATTGAGCCCAGCAGTTCCCCATGGCAAGCACGGATCAGGTGTATGGATCAGCTACTCTTCCATTCCGGATCCGTATCCTGCTTCTTTGGGCACTGCTCTGCACGCGACGAATTTATTCTGCATGACTTGTTAAAGCGCGAGCACGCGGCCGGTTCGCGCAGGTGAGTCACCTGCGGACACTTCGCTGGCATCATTCATCGCCCATGGCTCGCATTCTCAGCTCCGGCCTAAAATCCTCTATTGTGTCTTCCTTCCATAGACAGTAAAAGAAATGGACACAGCGACCCCATTGGAACTCAATTGAGACAAGTGAAGCCCGTTTTTAGCGATTTTTAGAACTTCCGTTTCTGACGCGCAGACTCCAAACTAAGCTTGATGACGTCAGCAACCTGTCTGACAGATGTAAATCTTCTAGTAGCTGTGCGTGCAAACTGCCATCGTTATTCTTGCAGAGACGGCGAGCTTGAGCGGGGAGTTCTTTGGCGTGAGTGAGCAGGAGTAAGTATTCTGATTAATTATTTTGTATAGTATTTTAAAAGTGTAACGCCAGTTACGCCATATCTCTTGACGTCTCCCCGATTGCCTGCGAGCTTCTCCTCCTGTCTGTACGGTAATTTCTCTACTGTGCGACAGAGAGTCGAGTGGTTATGACGCAATCGTTAGCCTATTTTTTACAAAAACTGTTTCTACGGGGCATAATGTAACATAGAAGGTAATGGAGCCCTTTATACATTGTCGTGTATCTTTAGAAATAAATAATGGACAAATGGAGTCTTTTAAACGACTCAGATGTAAAGTTATTCTCTGTCAAAGTGACGCAAAAATGAATGGGAGTCAATGGGATGCTAACGCAAGTGAAGTTCTGCTACAAGATGGCGGCACGCGGCCGACTTCAACTTCCGGTCGACTTCCTTGCCCCCTGCTTCCTTCTGACAACTCATACATGTGATTAATGTTTAAACTACGGCAAGTCGCGAGGTTCAAGTGCTGTAATGACGTTTCCGAAACACTGGAGGCCGACAGAGATCATACGTAGCCTAGCTGAAATTACCATGGTAACTATAGTTTTCCCTAATAAATCATAGTTAGGATACTGCAGGTGGTGCTAATAATGAAGAACTATAATAAGTATATAACTAGGCTATTATAAGCGTAAATATATTACTTGCTTGAATATGTTTGCCCTAAACTATGCATATTTGTCTGTCTCTAAATGGTAGGCCTATAGTCCACCCAAAACTGAAATTTCATTATTTAATCGTTACATTAATCATTATTTCCTCCCCCTCATGCTCCAAATCTGGGGTGCATTTTCCAAAAGTAACTGTGGTTGCAAGTTCCGTCGTTATCAATAGAGTTCAATGGAAGTTGCAACCATAGTTATCTAATGATGCTTTTTGGGAAACTAACCCCTGTATGACTCACTTTCATCTGTGGAACACAAAAGAAGATATTTTGCTAACCAACTAATTTCAGGTCCCACTGACTTCCATATTCGACAGATAGGGACATTTTTCATATGTAGGTTTCCAACATCTAAGAGTTTTTTGGATATCAGACACCTACATATGGAGGATCAGCTGTGTCTCCTCTGACTCAGAAACAATGGGGTCTTTTGTATTACTTCATCAAAACCAAGACCCTGCTGGTTTTTTAAGGTCAAAGAGGATTAAAATCATATTAGCCAACGTTCTTCGACACTTGATTTCAGGGAGCGCAAATTGCTTCTAACAGCAGGTAAAGCCAAGTGCCCATATTGCACGCCAGGTACGGCAACCCCACCTTTACAGGCCGCCAGTCTGAAACCTTCACGTATGATTATGCTTGTACACGTTTCCACTCGCATAACCATACAGATAAACCCACACATACACCTGCTCCTATCAGCAGGCCAGTGGGGCTCTTAATGAAAAGTAGATTATACCTGTAGACAGAAGACTGCTGTACTCGTGACACAGGTGGGACGACTGTTGTGATCCAAATGCTTGGTAAAGGTGCTGGAAAAACAGTGTCACAATTTTATGGATGTTTGTGGAGCTGGCTACCCCTGGTCATTTACCATGAAGGTTAACCTCCGAAAACACATAAAATTAATCAAAACGACTTTCTGCCGTATAGAGTTAATGCTCTCCATATGGCTGCATATGGAAGCATTATGAGGCTCTTTGTTCAACTGGATTTGCTAAATGTCTCTAATTCTTCACAGACGCAAACTAAATGTTTCTGCAGGCATTAGAGCATGTGTGATACATTCTGCAATTGGTGAAATGTCCCGTGTCATTTAACCTGCAAAGACTAATGAGACCTTCCTCAGTTTTCCAGCCTGCAGCCGTAGCAGTTGCTTTTGCATCCTTTGGATTCTATGCACTAGCTCAAATCAGATTTAAGATTAGGAAGAAAAAAATGCTAAAAATACTTCTTTTTTTTTTTTTTTTTTTGGGTGCCATAACAATTTTTAGGGGAGAAACTAATTAGGGTTGCAGCTTCATGCCAGCACTGCATAAAACAAGAACTGCTGTTTCTTTGGAAACTGAAGAGAGACTTAAGTACTTCCTGCTGTGGGAGAAAGGCACATTGACATTCATCCTCTGATTCCCTTTGACCTCTACACCGGCTAAGTCTCAGGCACAGATGCTCAAGCTCGACAAGACCACGACTACAGTACACAGAGCAAGAATTATCATCTTTTATTACCACCATCGCTGGAATTCATGACGGGATAATCTGCCATTCATATATCCTTGTATAATGAGTACTAAACTGTATAGTCTTAAATTCTTATGAAACTTTTACAAATACATTTTAAAGTATATATATATATATATATATATATAGAGAGAGAGAGAGAGAGAGAGAGAGAGAGAGAGTTTAGTAAGTTTGTTGTGTGTTTTTGCAATTTCAATTATTTGTTATTTCAGTTTTAGTTTTGTACATCAAGTAAATGAGAAATGTTTATACAGTATATATATATATATATATATATATATATATATATATATATATATATATATATATATATATATATACACAGTCATGGCCCGAAGTTTTAGCAGTGACATAAAATTGGTATTTTGCAAAGTTTCCTGCTTCGGTGTTTGTAGATTATTTTTCCACGTTTCTATGGTATACTGAAAAACAATAAGCATATAATATAAGTTTTAAAGATTTTTTTTTTCTTTTTGGCTATATATATATATATATATATATATATATATATATATATATATATATATATATATATATATATATATATATATATATATATATATATAAATGAGTCAATATTCACAGGGTTGAGCCTTGTTCTTCATAACCTGTGCAATTCGCTCTGACATGCTGGTTATTAGCTACTGGGCCAAATCCTGACTGATGGTGATCCATTCTTGCCTTATTAGTTCTCAGAGCTGATCACAATTTGTGGGCTTCTGCTGGTCCACTCACCTTTTAAGGACTGACCTGAGGTTCCCTATGGGATTGAGATCCGGGGAGTTGCCTGGCCATGGATCTAAAATTTCAATGTAATGATCTTCGAGCCACTTCTTCATCACTCTTACTTTGTGACATGGTGCTCCATCATGTTGAAAAATGCACGGATCACCAAATTGCTCATGGATCGTTGGAAGAAGGTCGCTCTTGCAGGACGTTTTGATACCATTCTTTATTCCTGGCAGTGCTTTTGGGCAGAATTATGAGCGAGCCCACTCGCTTGGTTGAAAAGCAACCCCACAAATGGATGGTCTCAGGATGCTTCAGTGTTAGCACGTCACAGGACTCATGGTAGCGTTCACCTTTTCTTCTCTGGACAATCGATTTTCCAGATTTCCCAAACAGTCATGATGGTGCATCATCAGAGAAATGTCTTTGCACCAGTCGTCTGCTGTCCAATCCTTGTACTTTCTGCAGCATTTCAGTCTATCCTTGATGTTTTTCTTGAAGAGAAGTGGCTTCTTTAATGCCCTTCTTGACACCAGGTCGTTGTCCAAAAGTCTTGGCCTCACTGTGTGTGCAGATGCTCTCACACCAACCTGCTGCCATTCCTGAGCAAGCTCTGCATCTCTGGAGACATGATTCCGTAGCTTACACCTCAGGAGGAGATGGTCCTGGCGCTTGCTGGACACTCTGGGACGTCCTGAAGACTTCTTCACTGCAGTCGAACTTCTCTCCTTGAAGTTCTTGATGATCCGGTAAATGGTTCTTTCAGATGTGATATTCTTTGTAGCAATTTCCTTGCATGCGAGGCCATTTTGATGCAAAGTGATGATGGCTGCACGTGTTTCTTTGGCGGTAACCATTGCAAACAAGAACACAATGATTGGTAGTGATGTTCAGTTCTTGAACGAATCATTCTTTTGAGCCGGTTCTCAGGAAGTAACGAGTCAAGCCGGTTCACAAATCGAACTGAATCGAACTTTAGTTCCGGGTTGATGGCGCAGGACGCACAGCCGAAGTAGCATGTACAACCCAAAAAGAACTGATTGAGCTGGTTCAAACAACTGTGGAATTTACTGAGGATTACCAAGGACTCAACAAGAACCGAATGAGCCGTGGCGAAGTTTGCCGAGGAATACCGAAGATTCTGATGAGTGAGTTGACGATACTGTGCAAGCCTGAGGTGCGTACTGGAAATATACTTATTATGAATGTTATTAATTTACATTTTATTAAAACCTGCAAAAACCTTCCTGTCGAGAGCTATAAATAAATTTTACAATAGTTTATTGTGCATGCATATTATATTTAAAGTTGCTTAAGTGAGATCAAGGATTTTATAAGACTGGTTTAATTATTCTTTATACTAGATATGTAGAACATATACGCATTTGTGCATCAATCTCTGTAATGTGTGCTGTAGGTACTCATTCACACTTTCACATGCATGCTGCTGATATGATTAGTCAATTAATGTTAGCTGGTCATTTTGTGTAAGGACCAAATAACAGTAAATTATTTATATATTTATGTATTTTTGTGAAAAGTTCATTTTGATATGCTTTTCATTATTTTTCAGTATACCATAGAAACATGTGGAAAATAATCTATAAATACTGAAGCAGCAAACTTTCCAAAACACCAAATTTATGTCATTGCCAAAACTTCTGGCCGTGACTCTGTGTGTGTGTGTGTGTGTGTGTGTGTTATTTCAGTAAAGGTAAATTTCAGGTGACTTTTTTTTTTAATAGCACAGTGAGGGATGACTTATGTACTGAAGGGCAATATGAGTGTTATGAGTTAAGGATTACACATCATTAATAAAATCTTGTAGCATTTCCTAACTCAAGTGTTAAGGGTGCTTTGACCTGATGGAGATGACAGATGGAGAATGTGGTCAGATGTGTTGTCAACATGTCATTAACCCCACTGAGACCCGCAGCCCAGCTGATGTCTGATCCTGATGCCCCAGCAGAGAGCCTTCTAAACTGCTGATTATAGTAAATCTCACATAAGCCTCAGAGAACAGAGTGACGTGAAGTTTAAGTTTGCTTGTAATATTCTTCGGTCTGTTGCCATAGTTACTTAAATCGTTCCTCAAGCACACGGATCCTGGTGTAATCAGAGACACTGACATCACAACGGCCCAACATGTATGGAAAGCCGTTTTGACTTTTATTCATTCTCAGGATATGAATTCTTGATATCAACAATTACATTTTCACTAGTTAAAAGGATAATCATTGATATCAGGAATTGAATTTCTACCAGTAACAATGGCTATTTTTCGATATCAGCAATTACATTTTTACTAGTAACAATGTTAATTCTTGATATCAACAATTCAATTTTCACTAGTTAAAGGGATAATTATTGATATCAGGAATTCAATTTCAACTAGTAAATGATATATGCAATTGTATTTTCACTAGTATAATGGCACCATAGCCTGTCATTCAAATTTAATTGTTGATATCAAGAATTGATTTCTTACTAGTTGAAATTACAAGTAAAAACCTTTATTTTTGTTATCAGTAATCACGTGTTCACTAGTACAGATGTCTATTCTTGATATCAGCAATTTAATTATTGATTCCAACAATTTAATTCTTCATATCAACAATTTAATTGTCACTAGTGACAATGTAAATTTCTGATATCATGAATGTGATTGTTACTAGTAACAAAAGTCATTTTAGATATCAGAAATTACTCTCCTAATTGTTGATATTAGAAATACATTTTCAGATATCAGAAATAACAAATGTAACATGTTGAAATTACAGATTTTCTTTTTTTTTTTTACTAGTTGAAATGTAATTCCTGATATCAAGAATTAGCATTTTAACTAGTGGAAATTGAATTGTTAATATCAAGCATTACCATTTTAAATAGTGGAAATGTAGTTCCTGATATTAAACATTGCTATTGTTACTAGTAGAAATCTAATTCCTGATATAAAAAATTAGCATTTTGACTAGTCAAAATTGAATTGTTGATATCAAGAATTCATATCCTGCGAATGAATTAAAGTCAAAACGGCTTGCCTATTGCCATTCCCAATATATAAATTCTTGATATCAAGAATAATATTTTTTACTAGTTGAAATAGAATTGCTGATATCAAGAATTCATATCCTGAGAATGAATAAAAGTCAAAACGAACGATTGCCATAAACATGGGCCAACATCCGTCTGAAGCACAGAGGGTAATCTAGACGAGAAACTTCAGGTTGCCCTTTCATATTTCAGTTCACAGTTGTATAACTAATTTTTAAATTCTTGATATCAAGAACTACTTTTTTATATTTTATGTTTTTGTTTTTTGTTTTTTATATTTTTTTATTTTGGGTATGTCATTTGTGTCTCCATGCCTGAAAATGGGGGTGACAGCAAAGGGGTTAAGTTTTAGTAATGTTGTTGTGTTTTGTCATTTTTATTATTATTATTTTTTTTTAAGTTATGTCTATATTGTTTTTATACATTTTTATTTCAGTTTTACTTTTAGTTATTTTAGTACTTCAAGTGTACTTGACAGCTTGCTAAAATATATGTTTATTATTAATTGTTTTCAATTCTATTTCAGTTAACATTTATATTATTATTATTATTATTTTTTTTTTTTAATTATTATTATTTTGCCAGGACATTATGTATTAATTTTACAAACCTTTCCATTAACACTAAAACACAATGAAATGACGTGCAAAATTAATAAATACAGGTAAAACATGACTATAGTATAGCAAGTATTATCATCTTTTAATACATACTTTCTGGAATATTACATTCTATATGCTCTATTTGGCAAATATCTTTGTATAATGGGTGCTAAACTGTATCTGACATTCTTATGTAACTTCTTAAAAGGAATATGAAATTAACAAAAATTAATTAGGGAATTTTAATAATCCGGTGGCTTATGTAAATACACACTACATAAACACTAAATATCCTTTTATAAATATACTATAGTACAAAAGTCTGAGGTCAGTAAGAGTTTTATTTATTTATATTCTATGAAAGAAATTAATACTTTTATTCAGCAAAGATGCATTAATTGATCAAAAGTGACAGTAAAGACATTTATAATGTTCCAAAAGGTCCCTGTTTCAAATAAATGATTTTATTTCTGTGCAATTACAAAAAAAAAAAAAAAAAAATAGGACTTAGGATAAAACACAATTAAAGTACTGCAAGTATCATATTATCACAAGTTTTCTGAAGCCTTTTGTTTAAATTCTTTCTTCCATAAGTGAAAGATTTAGAACCTAATCAGTAGAATTTCCATTTGCTGTGCATTTTTGCTCTTGTTGCCTGTCCTAAAGTGAGAGAAAAATGCTGTGCCTAAAGAAAACTTAAATATGTTTCTATTCAATAACCATATTTGATATCATTCCCAGGGTGCTGATGAGAGAATGTTCTCATGGATGTGTGAAGAGAAACTCTTTGACACTTAAATCTTTAAAATGTCCTTTCTATTTCACTCCCTCATGGATCAGTATATGCTGAAGGGAGGGTAAAGCAGATGTGATATTTCAGCAGTCCTCCTGTGATCATTTTTCATGGCTTTTTATCACAGCATCCTGCAGATCTGGGTTGGTCTCCTCCTCCTGTGCTACTCCATGCACTGATCCTCCTCCTCTGGTCCCTTTCACACACAAACACACACATGCCAGCTTGCATCATGGAAAATATCCACACATCCAAGTCAGATTTTTCCATTGAACACATCTCGCAACTGCTCTCCTACTGTAATCTTCATCCTTGAACGGTTCTGTCAGAAGGAGACTGCAGCAGACAGCCGATGATTACAGAAAAAAAAGGACTTTTAGCCAACTATTAGAGTCTGGGTTTGGTTGCAGGCTGTTTGTTCTTGAGCAATGGTTTGTTTTTCCTTTCTAATCATTTGATGATCATACTATATTTTTTTTTTCTCTAGCTACGCTTAGTGGAAAACATTGCTTCTGAACAGTGCATATATATGTTATACTATCTGGACCACACACAGATATACTAAACAGTGCATATATATATATATATATATATAATAGAAGATCATTTCACCATTTCCATGGCAACTAAACCCTCAGTTCAAAGGTAACTGTTGGTTAAAAGTGTTTTGGGTCTTTATGAAGTAGGATAAATACTATGATGCTACTTTACGCAGTCTGAATAACAGGGTCATGGAAATGAATGGCTGGATGGTCATTAGTGAAAATGTATTTGTGCAAAGTGGCAATCTAGATAGACCGGTCTGTCTATCTATCGGCGGCGAGTTTAGAAACATCTGGTGTTGCAGAATAGTATTTGTGAGGACATGGGGATGACACGGCAAGTTGCCTGAAGGCACTGCCGGAGACTTGGACAAGGGGACAATCACTCTGATAACTGCTGCAGCGAGCTTGGCCCTCGACTCTATGAATACACAGCGTACATTTCCTTACAGAGTTACGCGTATTTCTGATTATTGATTTGAGTCATTTTGAGATGCTGTATTGAAAGCATATGAAGAGAATGATGAAACTGTTCATATTCAGAGAAAGAAAGAACTGTAGGACAAGAATTATGTTTATAATAAGCTCACACAGTAAAAACGGGACTGTTGAGAGAAAACATGATGCTTAAATAGGTGAGTTCTCCCAACTGTCCAAATAATTGTCCTTAGTAACACTAAAACAACAAAATTTGAATTTGTTAATTCATTGCCTTTTTTTCAGTTCAAATTTATCTCAAGAATTTAAGCAAGTAACAACAAATTAAGAGAAATTAGTAGTAAATCATATAAATAATATTTAACTTAAAATATAGATAGATAGATAGATAGATAGATAGATAGATAGATAGATAGATAGATAGATAGATAGATAGATAGATAGATAGATAGATAGATAGATAGATTGATAGATTGATTGATTGATTGATTGATTGTTATAGATAGATTGATTTGTTGTTTGGTTTTCATTGGATAAAAGCATTTGCTAATTGACAAATCATTGATCTGTTGAACTTACTTGTCCTTGTTAAGCTTTATTCGGTTGATCCATTTTTAATGACACTGCCAGACTCTACATAACTGCATCTTCATATTAGCGTCTCATTTTGCTCCCTGTCTGACATGGTCACTGCAAGCCTTGTAAACAAATGACAATATAAATGACTCTCATTACCACAGTCAGTGGCACATAACGGAAACCTGGAGAGACGCCACTACCCCACATCGGAACAACAAATCTGCGCAGAGGACAATCCACATCTCCTCTTGTTTAGACAGGCCAAATATAACCCTGCCTCCCTCATCCTCTTCCATCACTCTACACTTCTGTCCTAATCCATCAGGTGTACTCGGCTCCAGACCCCAGCACACAGACTTTAAATGTCTGGGCAAGTGTGCATGAGAGCTTTAATAACACTTGATTGATGACAAAAGAGAGCTAAAATCATTTGTAAGTTTACTGAATCAGCCAGTAGTGGCAAAGCTTAGAAGCCTATTAGTATGTAGAAAAAATTATCAGTATAATCAAAAAGATCCATACTGTATAATGAAGTTTCAAAAAACTAAATATCTCCCATAGCGAACTTCAACTCCATTGTAATAAATATTCTGTATTTTATAAAGACAATGTGAGTTGTGCAAAGTTGTCTGAGTGATTACCATTCGCACCATTGGGAAATGCAGTACAGGTCATATTTCAGCACAAAAACAAGTCTTTTGCTTATATTATTAAAGGTCAAGAATTCCCTGTAAGCTCTTTTGATTAGTGGAATTTTCTATAAGGCATCATTTTCACCACAAATTCAGCTGTTAAACAATATTTTAAATAATAATAATAATTTGAAATAATGTGAATGGGTGGCTTCAACAAAACAATTGCAATTGATTAATAACTTTAGAACTCACAGTAGGTCTAAATAAAGGGGATTTTAAGTTATTAAAAATCTATTTCTGAACATTGTTTTTATTTACAGGCTATTGCACTTTGTGAAGTCAGTGGAATGGTCTGTCTCCTGTCAGCAGACAAAATGTCACAGATTAGACGTTAATATTACAGTGACTGATTCCACTGTTCTTATTTCAGCTCCACATTTAGCATTATTATTAAAGAATAATGTATGGAAAAATGTCAGAAACCTTCAGCATCCCGGGAGATTTTGTTTCATGCATTGATAATAGTTCATCTTGTTCATGATATGATGAATTATGCACACTGCAATTTACATACACTTTCATTTGCATAATGTTCATTTGTAGCAGAAAGAAAAATTATTTGTGGTTGAACTGAATGATGAATGATGTTTTATTTTTACCGGCCACATGAAATCAACTGTACTATTCAGCTGAATTTAATCAATACTGACTTAAGCTGAACATCAACACTACTGTATGTTGTACCCTGTTTTCTGTAGAGCTGCTTATAGCTGAACTGCAATAGTTTCATAATTTATGATCTTTAAAGTTATCGAACTGGACTGAACTAACACTGAACTGACTTGAGCTGAATAATGACACTATTGGTTCGCTGGAGCGGCTTTACAGCAGAATTTGGATTTATCTCATATCTGATGAAGTTTGCATCATAATTCTGTTATTTTCCTATTGAAAGGGGTCATATGATGTTGCTAAAAAGAACATTATGTTGTGTATTTGGTTTAATGCAATGTGTTTATGCGGTTTAAGGTTAATTAAGGTTGAAAAACTATTTTACAAAAAAAAAACAAATTATTTTACATTTTTTTTGATATTGTATGTACATTATTTTTGATATTTTTTGATTTTTATTTATGTAATGGTTATGTTTTGTGAGGTGTCTGGTTGGCCAGCTATCCAGTGCGTTGTGATTGGCTGAATACATCAAGAGTGTGACGGAAATGTTACGCCCCTTAACATACTGTGATGCTGTCTCCCGGCACGACCAGACAAAACCAATAAAACCCATTACAAACGAGGAATTTGTCGCATCCAGTGGGGACATACAGTAATTACTGATTATAATGACTTTTACTGTGTTTTTACGCGTTGCGTTATGTATCGCGACGCATAAACATAAAACCATGTCTACATTTACGTATGATCGGCGAAATGACAAACAACAAGTGCTACTCTGCACTGCTTAAAACTCGCGTTTTGAATCATCAGTGGCAATTTCTTTAAATATAAAACATGTACTTACAGGCTATGAGTCAGAAGTGCCAGACTGTCCTTGCAAAGTTGGAACTGCCCCACTTTATGGAACAGATTTTGAGCACAGACCCATTGAAGGCTACTCTGCAGGTTCAGGAAACAGTCCTCCATAAAATGCATCACAGAGCGTCACACACTACAGGCTTGAGTGAGGAACGGCCGGCAAATTTGACGGAGGACACGTGACGACCACGGGCAGGACTTCGCGTCATCCACGGTGAAAGCCAGTCTGGCAATCAACAGCGCGAAGTTGATGTATTTCCTCAGTGACCAGCATGGATCAGCTCTAGGCATGACGAAGTGGATATCGCCTTTTTTTGGGAGGAACAAAGTAGTTTCACTTTCACAATGAAACACAGTGTCTCCACAACATGATGGAGGTGGCAACAACAATACTACAGAGAGAATAAAAGTTACACCTTCTTTCTTTGCTGAACATTTGGGTGGTGTTATGCAAATCTTCCCACATCATGACATAGATATTTGGGGGCATTTTAGAATGAGCTGTTTTAGGTAGGAGTGGTTGACTCTTAACTTTAATAAAGAATATCTCTTTGGATTTAAGACTTTAGTCTTTGCAACTTTACAGATATTCTTTATGCACCAAAAGCTTGTAACACTTCAAAGAGAAAAGAAAAAATTAAATCGCATCAGTTGCTGCTGCTGCCCTATTGTGGAGAAGCTGTGTTTCGTTGTGAAAGCGAAAATAGTTTGTTTGGCCTTCCAAAAGAGGACACAACTAGAAATCATTGTTTAACTTTTATTTACAACACTGTTCCAGAACAGTTAAACCCAAATATTCAGATGTGTGCAACACATTTTATAGAGGATGAGGACTGTTTCATGAACCAGTAGCCTACAATGCATCTATGGCACAAAGGCTGTTTCTATAAAATGGGGCAGTTCCAACTTTGCAAGGACAGTCTGGTGCTTCTGACTCACAGCCTGTAAATAAGTTTTTTATATTTAAAGAATTTGCCACTGACAATTCAAACGTGAGTTTTGAGCAATGTAAAGTAGCACTTGTTGTTTCTTTGATCACAAATGCAGACATGGTTTTATGTTTACGCAGCATGATATGCAACACAACGCATAAAAAAACAGTATAAGTCATTATAATCAGTAATTATGTCCCCACTGGATGCAACAAATGCCTCGTTTGTAATGGGTTTTATGGGTTTTTGTCTTGTCATGCCGGTGTGGGACATGGCACCACAATATGTAAAGGGGCGTAACATTTCCGCCACAAGCTTGAGGGATTCGACCAATCACAACGCACTGGATAGCTGCACAGAAAAAAAAACAATAAGTAGATTTACTTATTTTTTATTTAGTTTTATTAAGTTTTTGCACACATAAATTTTAAGTAAAATTTAAGTGTTAAATTAAGTAAAATCTACTTAACTAAGTTAGGTAAATTTAGCAAAGGAATAAAGTAAATTTAACATGGCCAGTTAGAGTTTAAAGAGTAATATCGACTTAGTTATTTAGTTAAATGCAATACTCAAGTACATTTCCCTCAGTTATAGTTTATAAAATTTACTCTAACAAGGTAGCACTAGAAAATAACCATGCTATTAAAGCATGTGGTTCACTTGCAAGCTGTAAGCAAGTAGCTTGTTATCCTTCAAAGATAATTTCAAAATAATTATTACCCAAATAAACACTCGATACTTGGTACACCATACACAATGACTTAAACAATCAGTGGATAGTGTTTGAGTATAAATGGGTCATTTTGAGTAGAAAATTAACACCAGATATCACAAAAGTCAAATATTATTAGTAGTATATTATTATTATTTTTTAAAAAAAATATAGGGGAGCAGCAATAATGTACATTATTTGGAAAATAATGTATTTTTTTTTAACCTTAAACCGCATAAATGCATTGTATTACACCAAATACACCAAATAATGTTATTTTTAGCAACATCATATGACCCCTTTAACAAGCAATAATAATGATTAAGATGCATAAGGACAACATCAAGACAGCAAGGCAGTGTCTAAGCTTTATTTTTTTTTATGTTTCTTTATCGTTTCTTTATCAGCATGTCAAAAATTAAGCAGTGCTGCGAAACTGTATTGTCAGACTGCTACTCAAGAGGATGCCTCAAGTTATTTCACTGTCAACAGTAAAGATTAACTTCTGAAAATGCTGATATTTAGCTGTTAAAGGGCTCTCTGTAGAATTTAGAAACTCTTGTTATTAGCGACAACGGTGGCTGTTAAGTGAGCTGTGGCCAGCAACTTATTGCTCATGCTTTTGCACACACTCCGTAGTAATGTGAGTGAGTGATGGCCAATGTGATTCACCAACATCATGTGGAAAGATGAGGTTCACTAAAATTACACTGTTATGAAACAGTGTCCTTCACATAAAAAATAGTCTATAGGCTTCATCTCATTTTTTTTAAAGTTTCGTTTCATGCTGTTTACGCATTAGCAATAAAAAGCGATTAATACTTCAAAATTCTTTCATAGAGCCTCTTTAAAAATTAAATTTTGTTCATAGAAACAAGTAGCTAATTTAGCCAGCAAGCTAACATCACTTGTCAGCTAGAAATCAAAGTAGTAGAGCAGCACAGCTTTTGCTTCTGTCCTGTAATAATATTCAGTGAGCAATATCTGATAATATATATTTTAGTACATACTTGGCCAGTTTGCACTGAGCACTAAAACAGCTTGTTTCATTTTTTTTTTCCTTTCAGTTTGACGAATTAAAGGGATAGTTCATCCAAAAATGGAAATTCTGTCATTAATTACTCACCCTCATGTTGTTTCACAACCGTAAGACTCGCGTCACTTCATAAAATTATGATAAAAGCACTGGAGTCACATGGATTACTTGATGTCTTTCCTACTGTTCTGGACCTTGAATGTGTAAGCTGACTGTACATGACTGTACGACACAAGAGTGAGTAATTAACTGAATTTTTGGGTGAACTAACCCTTAAAGACTGCCCCTATGGATCCAACAGGATGTCATATGATTAGCTTGCATCTAGCCAAAAACTGTGATAGGTTGTAGATGGCAGTACTATTAACTAAGGTGAAGAGATATATTGTATTATCTGAGATTAACATGAAGTATTTTAAGTATTTCAAATACAAATACGATCTCTCAAAGTATTTAATTATAAATTACATTTGATTTATTTTATTTTATTTTTTTGTCCAGCAAAATACAAATTACAAAATACTCAAAAGTAATTAAATACATATTTAAAATACATTTAATTAAAATACTGCCCATTTCTGATTATGAGATTATGCAGATTACACACCTGCACACACTGCAGAAGAGAATTTTCATTTATTTTTCTTGTGAACCTGAGCACTTAGTAAAGAACTGGTAAAGCTGATTCAGTCTGTCAGAGTATTCCATTCTGTTCTTTAAAGATATTATTAATGGTTTAAATATTTGATTATGCATTTGGGTCCGAGCATAAAGATGGCAGCCAAAACACCCGGATCGCTTTGAAATGAAAGAGATAATATTTCCCCATAGTCAGACTTTGAAGATATTAAACACAAACTAATTCCCTCCTTCTTGGCAAACAAATGAGTATTATGCCATGATCCAAGTGTCCCTCAACTCTACATCAAATGACTTTTTCATGAGCAATACATTTAAAATTCAAGCAAATGTTTTAAACATACAAAACCCAATGTTGAAATATGAAACAATGTTTGAAACGGCATGTTACAAATTTGAGAATGAACAGAGTAATAGGTGAATCTCAAAAACCGGTCAAGCATTTTCTCAGAAGCCTCAAAGGTAGATCATATAACACATTGGTGCTGTTGAGAAATGCAACCCTGGTCATAATTTAGCTCAAAATGAAAGAAAAAAAAGGAAAAGAAAATAAACCTATTAAAGGAGTATTATAATTTCAAGCATTATGAAATTATTTTTATGCAATTATGATAAATTACACTCCCCCAAATTTACTATTTCCATAGTCATAATTGCAATTAAAAAGAATGCTAAAGAAATAATTATTATTGTTTTACAATTACCATTAACTAATATATATTAAAATAATATATAAGTAAATAAAAAATATTTTACAAATATTTAAAAGTTTTACAATAATTGCTGTAGAAAATTACTGTATTTTAGTCAAAAACATTTAATAAGAATAACTATTGAGAATAATGGGCAATCAATTAATTAAATAAATAAATAAATAAATGTAGACACATTACTGCAATGAGAAATTAGTATAAGAAAGAAAGAAAGACATTCAAGTGGTACTAAATCTTTCTTTTTTTAACAGCAAACATCAACAGAAAAGTAAGAGGGCGACCTGGACTGGGACTGGGATATGACTTAGGGCAAACTTAAAATAAACATACTATCCATGCCACAACTCCGACCTGGCCATTATTCAAGAGGGTCACCCCAATACGTCAACATTTCTTTCAATTATACCACACTAAATATTTAACAGACTGCAAAAACAACATCAGCTTTAAGTGAATCTGTGTCTTAAAATGATACACATCCATCATAGTTCAATATCAGAGAAATGAGGTTCCCTCTGGTAAAATATTACGGCCTGCACTGTTTGAGGATTTTCCGGTGGCAACCTAAATTGCACAGTTTAATTTTACCGCCTTGTGTCTATGTAAAGATATGAAAGCCCCCCTGGTGCAATGTGAAGTTCAATTTTAGCTGCGCACGTAAGCGGAGCCACACAAAGACATCTGAGACAGACACTGTTTTACTGAGTATATAGGTCATTTAGCATGGGAACTAATGTTCATGGGAAACCTCCATTCCTTCAAGGTGCTCTTGAACCCTTAACACACCTCTAAATTATCTCTTAGATGTTGGGAACTAGCTAATCACCACATTTACTTTATTGCAGCATCTGCTGTTTTATTTATCATTTTGAATTCTGGCCGATTTATGGGTAAGCTGCAAAAGTGAAGTCTGAGGGAATGTTCTCAATTTTTGGATTTCTTAAGATGCATCGAAGACCTCTAGTCACTACAAAAAAATAAAAACTTTAGAAAAACAACATCTTCTCTGATTCATTATGGTTTCCATGGATGCAATCAATGGTCTGAGGTAAAATAAATAAATAAATAAAAATGTGGAGCATGAGATCTTTGTTTTGTTCTCTCTCTCTCCTCAGTCCTGCCCCGTCTTTATGGCAGATGATGAGATGGGGCGGCAGTGAAAGCACCTCTGACGCAGACTGGAGATCATTCCCCAGGTCCCCCAGCGGTGCTGGTAGCCTACTTTGCACAATACAGGTCAATGCGAGCCGTTCTCTCCATGGCGAAGCAATACGCCCCCACATTCAGGGTTTTATACAGTAATTCACACAGAGCACACATCTACTGTACAGTCACTGTACAGCCCTTACAGATCACTAAACGTTTAGCATATTTACATGCAAGTAGCCAGGGTGAATCTTTGCTTATAGCTCTGACACCAATGACACTAAACAGCCTACAGCTAAACTAATGAACTGCATTACTCAGCTTAAGAATTGTTAATTCCAATTATTAAAGAATACAATTATTTAATGAACATCTGTGACTTTTATCATCATTTATAGAATCAATAAACCAGCTGAGCCTTGCATTACTGTAATTTAGCCATTATTTCAAGGTATGTGCTTAATGTTATACCTTGTGTAAAAACACCATTTCCTTTTGGTGAAATCACAGTAACGCAGCAGCCTTCAGTGGTTACATATCAGTCCTTTTTCATTTCCGTCTGGACATTGTAAAGCAGTGAGTGGGGTAAGAAGAGCTAGTTTTAACTTACATTGTTTTGCTCCAGGCAAAGAGGAGAAAGGAGACTGAGGTAAAATTAATTCACATAATTATATTTCAGAATATATCCTATCAAATTAAATGATAAGGATCTAGATGGGCAAGGGCTAGCATTTTTTTCTCCTTTATACCAAGGGGCCAGATTACTAATCCATGTCCACACACCTTTTCCCCGTCTTACTAAATTTCCTTTTTATTGAAGGAAATTAAAGTATAACTAATTTAATTTGTTTTTAAAGATTTTAACTATAAAACTTGTGCAGTTATGCTAATTCAGAAGGAAAACTTTGTTGTCAGTGGACAGAAATATTACCCCAACAAGCCAATGCAACCCAAATTGCATTGTCTGTAAACTTGCAACAAACAAATGTACAGAGGTCCTTTTTTATCTGTGGCCTACAGAGCATTCTCAAAACAACCTAAGAGGGCAGTTAAAAAGGGCTTATTCAAATAAAAAAAGAAATAATAATAATAATAATAATTATAATAATAATAATAATAATATTAGTATTATTATTATTATTATTATTATTATTATTATTATTATTCCAAAGGTTACCATGAAATAACCTGGTATCTGCAGGTTTACACATTTGCAATTTTAAGACCTTTAAAATCCTTTTTAAGATCTGCACTTCACATTTCAGCCTTTAAACTATTTTTAAGAAAAGGGATTATTCAAAAGTATCAATTATTATATTCATTTGAACAATTATTATCAATTAATTATTATATCAAATAACATATAAATATATTTTAGTGTCTTATTTGTTTAGATTTTTATAATGCATTAGCTTTTTGTCGATCCACTGGTTCACATTTTAAAATATATAGCAAAAATAGCAGATGGGATTATTGAAAAAGCAAATTCGTTGTCTGCTAGCAGGTTTCACTTTTCAGTGGCAGAATATGGTGGTTTCCCCGGAAACCGCAGTACACAAAGCTGATGTGCAGTGCTCAAGTCTATTCAGTGAAATCATAGCCTTTTGAAGTTTAATCGTCATATTAATCCATATAGCAATTCTTGTTTTTCCGTCACCAAATACCTCTTATAATTTAGACTTTTTGTACCATTTAAGAGTTTTCCTGGCCTTAAATGTAAACAATTTAACTTAAGACGTTTTAAGGACCCACGGAAACCCTAATAAGAACATAGTTCAGTGCAAACATTTCTGTCATGCATTTAGCAAAAAGCTTTTGCTGACTATGAATAGAGTCACTTTGTGAAAGGTCTTATGTCAGCTCTCTCTGCTTGCCTGCTGTGTCAGGGCATCCAAGTGCAACTCCTATCTCTTTGAATGGGGAAACATTAAATTCTACAAAACTGTTCACTAGTCTTGCAATTTAATTTCATATTTGAAATCACCAAAGAAATCTGATAACAACTGTGTCATAAATGTTGTTTATTTTGCTCAAATAATGTTATAAAAATTTTATTATTCAGGCTAGATCAGCCAGTGCGCAACTCAGAACGCTGACTGTTTCTATAACAACCGGGATGCTTCTATCGGCAGGTGCAGTGATTGGCTCCTTCTTTCAGAAGGCGGGGCTTCCTGCGATTGAGCAGCCATATTGAGCGTTGAATTTTTTTCCTATTCAAAACTATACGAGTGACATGTCTTGGGTATTCTATAGTCTTTGCTATGAAATTTACCTTTGAAATTTGAGGCAAGTGCAACTCTGGCATCCCTGTAGTTTGTGAGCAGTGGTGGCGTTGTGGTGTTTCCAAACATATGGGTATCCTCTTGAACTTGGTTAAACGATAATCTGTTTACCATCTTGACTGGAAAATACCATTTTCATGGTCAGTTTTTCATTTATTATTTGCTAATGTTAGTGAATGTTTACAATAGATTGCACGTCCTACTACGCTGAAATTAATACGGGGAGCGGCTGAAACTACCGGCCTCTACTGGTTGGAGATAGTATTAACATAAACTGAAAGCAACCTTTACATGACTTGCTTTTCAAATGTTTTAAAATTGATCATCCGAGTCTAATATGATCCAGCGGGCCGTACTAAAAGACACTGTGGGCCGTATACGGCCCAAGGCCTCCAGTTGCCCATACCTGATCTAAATGACAGGTCCAGAGAAATGTGACTTCTTGAAATAGGCCACCAACCTCAGCTTGCCCCGAAGCATCTGGCTCACTTGCCACCACAGTTCTGTAAAAATAATGATGATAATAATAATTAAATAAATAATCAAATCAAATCAAATAAATATAATCAGTATCAGAAAATAATTTATATAGAATTAAAATATAAATAATTACAATTTTTGAATGGTAGTGTATATACCATAGACTGTCACTGTCAGAATATAATAAATGAATGTTGGTGAGAGTAAATTATATAGGCATTTTTCAGCCAGGCCTAAAAACTGAATTACATCATTATATCCCTTTAAACACACAGCCTCTATCCAAAACCCAACCCTAAAAAAAAAAAAAAAAAACTTAACTAAATGACACGAATGTGTCAGCCAACCTGACAACAATGTGCTAAATGATTAACAGACAGTAAACATTGATTGGCTAAAAAAGGATGTGCTGTACCCATATGCTTTAGCTGTTTACAAAGCCAGCGACAGGTGTGATTTCTCAAGACACCTATTTCAGTGATATCTGTCATATAGTTGGGACATTTCTTGCGTGGCATTTAAAATAATATAAATAAAATCATAATAATAATGTCACACTCAGGTGCACTCAAAACAGTCACAAAGATGATGAAGGTAAAATTATCTTTAATATTCCACACAGAAGGTAAATCCACAAGAGGAAAGCTTGGCACACGGGAAAACATAGACAAGATCTGACAAACACTAACTGAACAGAGAGGAACTTAAATACACAGGAAAATTAAGATAATTCACTAGACACAGGTGAAAAGAATGAACTAATCAGACACGAGGGAAAACTAAGTCAAGGGAAACATGAAAAAAGAAAACAAACTAAAAGTCCATGATAGTGACAAATAATAACTTATATAACTAACATATTTACTTAATTTAAATTGAATGCCTTTTATTTTTGGTCAAATCAGTCTCTTTCTGTCTGCCTCTCTAAGCTGGAAACCGATCCTTGTATACATTCTCTATCTCTGGACACATGCTCTTTTGATCCTGAGTGAAAGCCAAACTTCTTTACAGACTATCTGTAATATTATATAAGTCCAGGTTTTATTAAGAACCAAAAAATCTCCTTCAGTCATAATTATGTGTGGTTATGAATGCCACTTTTGAAAAATATTTTAGAACCATCAACCACCCACTTGCTCTGTTCAACTCCATTAGCCACATCCTCAATATGCTGCTGCTGAGTCTCAAAGATCGGCGTTCCCATGCTAGCACGCTCACGGCATATATTTTAAAGGAATAGTTCTATCAAAAATGAACATTCTGTCAGTATTTACTCACCGTCATGGTGTTCCAGATCTGTATGATGTTATTTTTACTGTGGAACATGAAGGAAGGATTTTTAAAGGATTTTCATGTGGCTCTTTTCCAGACAATAACAGTTCATGGATCTTTTCTACAGGGGAAAAAAACTCTTTCAAGGTCATACCAAGGAGTATAACTATAATTATAAAATTTTAATAATCATTCTCATTCTATGAAACATCATCAGCCAATTAGAATCCACCTGACTTTTATATGGAGGCTTGTATCCACCACAGAATAGGAAAGTAAAAAAACATAATTGTAAATTTATTATCTCACAATTTTCCAAAAAAATAAAGTCAAGATTTATTAAATTGCAAGATTTCATCAGATTTTTGAAGGGGTGAAAAAAAGTGAGAATTGCAAGATATAAGCTCAGAATTGCGAGAAAAATAGTCTGAATTTTTGGATTACAAAAGTTGCATTTTTTTAACAGCTCGTAAAAAATAGGGAAACTACATATCTGCATCACACAATTATAATAAACAAAATTATATAATCAGCTGGTGTGGATGCTAATATAGTTATGGTTATCCTTATAGTTATCATTCTTTGTGAACAACATGAGGCTGAGTTAAATGAAAGAAATGGAAGCTTTAACGCAAGTTCTACCGGGACGACTTAATGCTACTTCATACATGCCATTTAGATCTAGCCAATTATCACTTGGCACCCAGAGTATATAATGGCGCTTTTCCACTGTGTGGTATGACTCAGCTCGGCACGGATCAGTATGGTACGGTACGGCTCGGCTCAGCACGGTTTGCGTTTCCACTGTAGTTTAGCATCGCTTTAGAGTGGGCAGGATTATTCACATGTTGTTATAGTTGCGCCGCCTCTACTGCCAAGACTCGCTGGATCTGCTCCTCTGCTATCAACGAGATGAACGTCTATACTTCCACAACAGACAATTAAAAAAAGGTGCCCTCGTTCAAAACAGTTGGGATCGATCCTTCTCTGGCTGTGCTGATTTAAAGGGATAGTTCACCCAAAAATAAAAAAAATGATGTTTATCTGCTTACCCCCAGGGCATCCAAGATGTAGTTGACTTTGTTTCTTTAGTAGTAGTTTTTTTTTCTCTGATAGATTCTGTTACCATTGCCAAGCACTGTACTGCTGAGAGACTGCAACGCCTGAAGATAAAAATCATAATTTGTGTTCTACTGAAGAAACAAAGTCACCTACATCTTGGATACCCTGGGGGTAAGCAAATAAACATCAACTTTTTATTTTTGGGTGAACTATCGCATTAAATCTAACGGTTCTTTTGTGTTTGTGTCGCAAGTTCAGTGACGCAGGTAGTGACGATTCTCTCCGCCCAATCCGTGATCAGAGTTTACACATCATGTTTACTATTGGTAATGGTACAGTTCACTTGGAACCTCAACCGAAGTGGTATTAGAATAGTACCAGGTACCAGGTACTGTGCCCAGTGGTAAACCCACCAAAAGTGAACTGTACCGAGCCGTACCGTGCCGTACCGTGCCGTACCATGCAGTGGAAAAGCACCATAAGTTCTCTACTCACTCTTTCTTGCGTTTGCAGATGCCGATGTTGACATTCACTACTCTGTCAGGGAAACTTTTGCTTAAAACATTAGCCCAACTTTTTCTTAAAACTACTGACATATTATTAAATGTAACCTTCTGTAAACGATTGTGTTAGTGACATCACTTTTTTTTTACATTACATAATTAATTAATTAATTAATTAAAAATCCTTCCATTTGTTCAGGTTGAGAAATACACAGTATTTGATATCTTATTGATGTTTAACATTGACTCAAATTAAGAATTTTCTGTATGGATTTTATAATATTCCATTATTCTTCAGCCGTGACTTATTAGGGCAGAGTCCACAAATTTTCAGGCAAAATTTTAATTTCAGCCATTGTCAGTTTAAGACTACTTCACTTATTTTCACAATTACTGTTAGCAAACCTTGTTACGGACCAAAATGATGTAATCAGCTTCAGCTGCTTTATGCTTGAATTAGTCTGCATCTGGTAAATAACTAGTTGGTGCCTTTCTCTTTCTATGTGGTGGAGCATAAAACAGTCTACATCCTTATTGGAAACTTTACTAATTGCACGTAAAGACCTTTCTATAGTTCTGTTGTGTTTTATAAATGCACATTTCTTGTTAAAATTTAGTTTTTGTTCCCTGTGGTACATTCTTGTCCTGGTCAGTTGCATGCCTGTGCATGACATACTGCTGCTGTGCTACATTTATCCCTGTATAAGGATTTTCTTTAAATTATGTTGCAGGGTTTAATAGCTTGCTAAAGTTCAGTTAGGTGTTAGTGTGTTATTTTAGTGTTTTTGTGTTTTTGTAATTGTGATGTGGTAATGTGATATTTTTATATTTTTGTATTTTTTTTATTGATGTATGGTATTTCTTTAACTTATATTTCATGCAGTCTGGTTTCTCTGGGGGGTGGTTTTTACTTGTCCGGTTCCAACGTTTAAATGGAGTCCTGTCTGCAGAGTCTATAAAGCATTTGTGGGAGCAGTCCAAGCTTAGTTTTTTACAGTTCCAGTGTTTGTGCTTTTCTGAGACTTTCTGTTTTAAAAACTTCTACATTCTATCACTTACATTACTAACTTAATGGCCATCCCATCACAACGCAGTTGTTTAGAATCTCATGACTGCAGATGCAGAGATCTGTGGCTCTCACCTCATCTTTACACAGGTAATTATTTTGAACTGATGCTACTACGAATGTAGTCTCTATCAACTTGCTACACATGGTCATTCTCCTATTCAAGTCCTAGCTACTGATGGGGGTTACATTCAGTTTCCTCATACCTATTGGCTTCAGTCTTACTTGGCCTATTATGAACTTTGTATATCATGGGTTATCGTGGCCTTCAAATTACACATACTATTGTGGCCCTACACATAAACCTATAGTGGTCATCAGGTAAGTCTGTTTAATATAGTTTATGAAGTTCGGCCCATCATGGCCTTTGCGCAGCATTGAGTATTCCTTTACATATGAGACAAGCAATCAGATTTTTCTTTTTCTCCCTTTTTTGGGGGGTTTCCTGAGTGGGTTCTGGCAGTGAGATGTAGTATCAAGCATGTGCAGGAGTCTAACCTAAAAAATGTTTATTATGTATTGTATTTTTTTCTTTCTTGGCAGCTGTTAGAAACTAAATACCTAATTTTATCCCTTTTCTTAAAGGGGTAATGTGATGCAATTACAAGTTTTCCTTTCTCTTCGGAGTGTTACAAGCTGTTCGTGCATAGATAAAATCCCTTAAGTTGCAAACACTTAAGTTCCAAACCCAAAGAGATATTCTTTATAAAAGTTCAGACTAATCCATGCCCTCCTAAAACGCCTCGTTGAAACATGCCCCCTCATGTCTACATCACTGTGTGGGAAGATTTGCATAACACCGCCGAAATTTTCACACAAAGAAAGAAAGCATAACTTTGATTCTCACTGTAGTATTGTTGCCGCCGCCATGTCGTGGAGATGCTGTGTGTTTCATTGTGAAAGTGAAACTACTTTGTTTGGCCTTCCAAAAGAGGACACAACTACAAATCAGTGGTTAAGTTGTATTTACAACACTGTTCCAGAACAGTTCAACCCAAATATTCAGATATGTGCAGCACATTTTACGCAGGACTGTTTCTTGATCCTGGAAAGGATTTGCATAAAGGCTGTTTCTGTAAAGTGGGACAATTCCAACTTTGCAAGGACAGTCTGGGGCTTCTGACTCACAGCCTGTAAGTACGTTTTCATATTTAAAGAATTTGCCACCGACGATTCACTGAGCCTTGGAAAGCTATCCCGGATGTGTCAAGTTGGGTTATAAAAACCATAGAACGAGGCAACTGAGTTCAGTTTGCTCGCAGGCCACCTTGCTTCAGTGGTGTTATTCAGACTCCTGTACAGGACAACGATGCTCATGTTCTTCGGTCTGAAGTACAAACACTGCTTGGAAAAGGGGCCATGGAAATTGTTCCTCTAGCAAAAAGTAAGTCAGGTTTTTGCTGCCATTACCTCCTCATTCCCAAGAACGATGGCAGGCTCAGACCCATTCTCGATCTCAGGTATCTGAACCGCTCACTTATGAGACGGCTGTTCAAGAAGTTAAGTTTGAAACTATCCTTCTGCAGACTGGTTTCTGTCAGTGGATCTGCTCCATGCGAGTGTAACTAATACCATTTTGGAGGTTAGAGGTCTGTCTACAATACCTCTTAATGCCCTTAAATGGTCAGTCTTCTCTGTCTGGTGCGCAGCATGGAACAAGGACCTGTCCTCGTGACGTGTCTCATGTGCTAACCTTTCTACAAGAGCTGTTAGATAAGGGGTGCACCCCTTCCATGCTCAAAATTTATGTGGTAACCACCGCAGAAAATCATTCTCTCGTGGCTGGCCAGTCAGTCAGCAGAAACGACTTGGTCATTAAGTTTCTGAGGGGAGCACAGATATTAAAACAGCCTCATCCTCATTCTGTACCAATGTGGGACTTATCTATAGTCCTCAGGGCCCTATGGGGCCCTCCCTTTGAGTCACTTAAGTTCGCTCACAGGCCACCTTGCTTCAGTGGTGTTATTCATACTTAGGTAAAGGACAACAATGCTCATATTCTCTGGTCCGAAGTACAAACACTGCATGGGCAGTGGAAATTGTTCCTCCAGTGATAAGTGAGTCAGGTTTTTGCTGCCATTACTTCCTCATTCTGAAGAAAGATGGTGGACTCAGACCCATTCTCAATCTCATTCATCTGAACTGCCTGCTTTTGAGATGGCCGTTCAAGATGTTAACTTTGAAACAGATCCTTGTGCAAGTATGTCAAGAGGACTGGTTTATGTCAGTGGATCTGAAAGATGCTTACTTTCACATCCAGATAGCTCCTTATCACAGATCATTCTTGAGATTTGCAATCGAGGGAGTGGCCTATAAGTACACAGTCCTGCCATTTGGACTATCCCTGGCCCTACGCACTTTTATAAAGTGCATAGATGTGGTTCTTTCCCCTCTGAGACAGATGGGAATCCGCTTTCTGAAATATTTTGAAGACTGGCTGGTTTAAGACAGGTCAGAATGTGAACTCATCGCTCACAGGTTTCTGCTGCTCAGCCACCTGGAGCACCTTGGGTTGAAAATCAATTTGGCCAAGAGCTCCTGGTCTTCCAGCCAGCGAGTGGTCTTTCTGGGGACAGTTATCTATTCTGCCCGAATGTGGTTATGGATTACGCTGGAACGCTCCCTGACTATTTAGCAATTAGCAGCATCATTCAGATTAGGGACTTCAGAACCTCAGCTCCAGTAAAAAATGGAGACTGCATCCCCAAATGGTTCAAATGATTTGGTCTGTCTTCGGAAGGTCAGAGGTAGACCTCTTCGCCTCAGAAGACAACTTTCACTACCCAATCTACTTTTTTGAGAATGTGAGATACCCTGGCCAACAATTGGCCCAGCCCTCTCCTGTACACCTTCCCTCCAGTTTCCCTGCTTCCTCAGGTCATCGGACGGATCAGGGAAGTCAGATGCTCAGTCCTCCTGGTGGTCCCACTCTGGAGGAATCAGATGTAGTATCCTGATTTGATTCAGCTGCTATGGGCAGCCCCTTGGCCGATACCACTGATGGAGGACCTTCTCTTGCAAGCGAAAGGCATGATTTGGCATTCCCCAGCCATAGCTTTGGAACCTTCATTTCTGGCCCCTCGATGAGTGTCTTTGCAGCTCCCTACAAGTGTAACTAATACAATACTCATGACATGTCTCATGTGCTAACCTTTCTACAAGAGCTGCTGGATAAGGGGCACACCCCTTCCACACTCAAAGTGTATGTGGCAGCCACTGCGGCAAAACAATTTAGTCATTAAGTTTCTGAGGGGAGCTCGCAGATTGAATCCACCTCATCCTCATACTGTGTCGACGTGGGACTCATATACAGGTCCTTCTCAAAAAATTAGCATATTGTGAAAAAGTTCATTATTTTCCATAATGGTATGATAAAAATTAAACTTTCATATATTTTAGATTTATTGCACACCAACTGAAATATTTCAGGTCTTTTATTGTTTTAATACTGATTATTTTGGCATACAGCTCATGAAAATCTCAAAAAATTAGCATATCATGAAAAGGTTCTCTAAACGAGCTATTAACCTAATCATCTGAATCAACTAATCAACTCTAAAACACCTGCAAAAGATTCCTGAGGCTTTTTAAAATCTCCCAGCCTGGTTCATTACTCAAAAAACCGCAATCATGGGTAAGAGGTTAACCCAGAAGGCCATCACTGACACCCTCAAGCGAGAGGGTAAGACACAAAGAAATTTCTGAAAAAATAGGCTGTTCCCAGAGTGCTGTATCAAGGCAACTCAGTGGGAAGTCTGTGGGAATGAAAAAGTGTGGCAAAAAACGCTGCCACAACGAGAAGAGGTGACCGGACCCTGAGGAAGATTGTGGAGAAGGACCGATTCCAGACCTTGGGGGACCTGCGGAAGCAGTGGACTGAGTCTGGAGTAGAAACATCCAGAGCCACCGTGCACAGGCGTGTGCTTTTGAACCAGAAACAGCGGCAGAAGCGCCTGACCTGGGCTACAGAGAAGCAGCACTGGGATGTTGCTCAGTGGTCCAAAGTACTTTTTTTTCGGATGAAAGCAAATTTTGCATGTCATTCGGAAATCAAGGTGCCAGAGTCTGGAGGAAAGACTGGGGAGAAGGAAATGCCAAAATGCCTGAAGTCCAGTGTCAAGTACCCACAGTCAGTGATGGTCTGGGGGTGCCATGTCAGCTGCTGGTGTTGGTCCACTGTGTTTTATCAAGGGCAGGGTCAATGCAGCTAGCTATCAGGAGATTTTGGAGCACTTCATGCTTCCATCTGCTGAAAAGCTTTATGGAGATGAAGATTGTTTTTTCAGCACGACCTGGCACCTGCTCACAGTGCCAAAACCACTGGTAAATGGTTTACTGACCATGGTATTACTGTGCTCAATTGGCCTGCCAACTCTCCTGACCTGAACCCCATAGAGAATCTGTGGGATATTGTGAAGAGAAAGTTGAGAGACGCAAGACCCAACACTCTGGATGAGCTTAAGGCCGCTATCGAAGCATCCTGGGCCTCCATAACACCTCAGCAGTGCCACAGGCTGATTGCCTCCATGCCACGCCGCATTGAAGCAGTCATTTCTGCAAAAGGATTCCCGACCAAGTATTGAGTGCATAAACTGAACATAATTATTTGAAGGTTGACTTTTTTTGTATTAAAAACACTTTTCTTTTATTGGTCGGATGAAATATGCTAATTTTTTTGAGATAGGAATTTTGGGTTTTCATGAGCTGTATGCCAAAATCATCAGTATTAAAACAATAAAAGACCTGAAATATTTCAGTTTGTGTGCAATGAATCTAAAATATATGAAAGTTTAATTTTTATCATTACATTATGGAAAATAATGAACTTTTTCACAATATGCTAATTTTTTGAGAAGGACCTGTATATAATCCTCATGGCCCTACGGGGCCCTCCATTTGCACCACTTCAGTCAGCTGACCTGCAGCCCCTGTCTCTTAAGATCGCCCTTCTTTTGGCTTCAGCATCAGTCAAGTGAGTGGGTGACCTGCAAGCACTGTCAGTAAGTGCTTCCTGTCTTGAGGTTGGGCCTAACAACTGTAGAGTCATCCTCAAACCGAGACATGGCTATATGCCGTAAGTGCTCTCCATTACTTTTAGAGCACAAATCATTACCCTTCAAATGCTTCCCAATCCAGATGGTGAGCTGGGTCCCAATCCACTCCGCCCAGTGCGGCCTCTAAGAGTTTATGCCAAGTGCTTTGGCCTGTTTAGACACTTACTCACTGGATAGTGGATGTTATAGCCTTGGCTAACGCCTCAGTGGGCTTGCAGTTCCCTATAGGTGTGAGGGCCAACTCCATCAGAGGAATGGCCTCCTCCTGGGCTTTGTCCAGTGGGATTTCTATTGGTGATTTTTGTGCGGCTGCCAGCTGTTCGTTGCCATCTACCTTCACCAGGTTTTATAAAATTGACATTCCTGCCCAGGGACATCTTTGTAAATGGAGAGAATTATGTTATGTAGTCCTCAGCCTAAACGGCTTGGGTCTCATTATTGGCTCACACTTACAAGAGCCCTCAGTACAAGTGTTCTAGGGCTGGGCTCGCACAGCGGCTTCGTTCTGCACTTGCTTATAGCACTGCGCTTTTGGATGTGTTTCCCATAAGCGTGTCTACTCAATAGTAGAGACCATTTGAAAGGGAACACTCTGGTTACTAACGTAACCTTGGTTCCCTGAGATAAGGGAATGAGCATTGCGTAGGCTGCCGTTCTTTAGGGCTGCATGCAAATCGATGACTGTCGCTTCAGTTGAAAGATTCTGAAAAAATGGCACTCAGAGCCAACTTATACAGAGGTTGGCTCCTCCCTTTTTGGTGGGTTAGAGCGTCATTGGTTCATGCAGCAACACAAACGTAAACCAATCAGGCTTCAGTATCAGAGTAAACAGGAATTTACCCATAAGCGTGTCAATGCAATGCTGGTTCCTGTATCTCATGAATCCTATTTAAAGCAGCACAGGGGCTCATGGTCTGTCAGATTATGTTTTTTTGTGTTGTTTTCTTTTTCTTTCTTTCTTTCTTTCTTTCTTTCTTTCTTTCTTTCTTTCTTTCTTTCTTTTTTTTTTCTTTTTCATTTATGCTTACCTGCAAGATCACCTGTGAATCTTAGCTTAGCCTGAGTGTCATCCGATAGATGTACAAAATTACATTAGCTGTATTCCTCAGCGGTTGGCATTCTTATGGCCCAATGTCATGCTGTAAGGGAATTGTTAGCTTGCACCACATTTATGGTAGTGTGGTGTTAAGGAATATTTGGAGTGAAATAAATAGACTTTAAAAGTCAAGTAAAGTTTTGTTAATCACCTGTACACACTCATCATATGTCTACCTCTCATCTGATGGTAATAGAGCGCTTAATTTAGTACAGCTCATTAGCAATGCACAACAGACAACTCTGAAATGTCTCCTTCCTACACACGGCTCTCGCATTGTCTTTTTTTCTTTTTAATTGGTGCTAAGTGAAATCTCATTGACATGCATTGTGTTTTCAGAATCTTGTCAGAGAAATGAAACACTTTCTTTTCCATTTTCAGAAAGAATAGAATAGAACAGAACAGAGTAGAATAGAAGAGAATAGAATAGAGTAACTTTTTATTGTCATTGTACAGCTGTACAAGTGCACACATACATATAAAGAATGTACATTTAACAAAATGCAAACAATGATACAGAAAATGTAAACAGTGCCATGTAAACAGGTGTGCAGTAGACAGTGCATATGTAAACAGTTATATATACCAAATGTGCAAAATAGGTATAGTGCAAATGTAGCAGATATGTACAGTAGTGAGTGAAATATTAATAAATACAAGATAATTAAGGAATAAATATATAAATATGAGAACATACACCAGTAGCTGTATGAGTAGTAAGTGTATAGTCATTAATATTCCTCAACCTTTGAAGCTTGTGATTAAGTGATATGTCTTTTATTAATTGGAGTTCAGTTCTATGATGGGACGTGGATAAAAACAGTTCCTGAGTCTGGAGGTGCATGTCTTGAGGGATCTGTAGTGTCTTCCAGAGGGCAACAGAGTGAAGAGGTCGTTGCCAGGGTGGGAAGAGTCCTTTATTATACTTCTGGCCCGTTGTATGCATCTGGTGCTGTAGATGTCAGCAAGTGAAGGCAGCTGTGCAGCAGTGATTTTCTATACAGAATTGATGACTCTCTGCAAAGCTTTTTTCTCAGCCATAGTGCAGCCAGCATACCACACCAGAATGCCATGGGAAAGTATGCTTCCTACTGAACAGTGGTAACAGGACACAAGCAGCTGCTGAGACAGGTTAGCTTTCCTCAACATCATCAGAAAGTACAGCCGTTGCTGTGCCTTCTTGACCAGGGACATTGTGGTCCTGGGAGATGTGTGTGCCAAGAAATTTAAAGGTGGTCACCCTCTCCATCATTTCTCCCCAGTGTATTTAGGGGTTGGTTCCTTTTTCTGTTTTCGGAAAGAAAGACTGGCCCAAAGATCTCATGATTGAAACGAGCCCTGAGATTTCAAGTGTTAGGAAACCTTTTCCTGTCAGCTGATGGCATGATGCTTATGAACAGACGGAACGTTCTGAATCAACAAAAAAATATGTATGTGCAATTAATTTTGGGTACAATATTGCTTTAAATGAGGCTTGCCATTAAAATATGATTATTGTAATACTTCATTTTGACATTTTCTGAAGATTTTGCTTATGTAAAAGTGGCCTGCATGATGCCAGGGTGTTCTAGGTAATTGCTAGATGATGCAAGTGAAAAGAAACAACCTCAAATGATATTCTGGTAGTACAGAATGAAGACTTATGATTCCTTCAATGTAAATTTATGTTTGTTTGTTTGTTTTTTCTCCCCCAATTTCAGATAATTTTTAAATGCAATCACTTAAGACAAGACACTACAGGCAAAAAAACATTGTTTTTCATGCACTGGTCAGTTTTGAGATTTTAGATTGTTTGGCTTTTCATAGCCTCTTGTTTCAGGCTTGTGGAAAGGATATATCCAAAATACTTTATCATTTTGCATCTGTAGATTTCAATTAAAACATACCTTAAAGTATGTTTTTTTTTTTTTTTTTTTTATGCACTAAGCAAGAGATCTCCTTAAAAATACAAAACATACAGTTGTATTCCCATCTATATTAAAATTTTCAGATTTCTCTTCTGGAAAATTTTTACAAGTTAGTGTATATTTACTTAATGCCTTATTTGCATATTTAAAAATTTCAGAAAACTTGTAATACTATTTATTGTTTTTATTATTGTTTTTATTATTATTTTAATTCCTAATATAATCAATCAACTAAAGTATGGTTATATTTATTTGTTACATTTTATACCCTGTTCACCTGGGGTGTCTTGTCTTAAAAAAAAGTACTAGCACACTCTCCTCAATAAGACATATACTGTAATTCAAAGAATCATTCATGTCTGCAGCACAACTGTGCAGGATGAGTTGCATGCTTAAGATAATAATCTCCAGTCAATCAATTAATGTCTTGTGAAGCATTGTTTATAAGAAAAACATCTATCATTAAGATGTTTTTAACTTAAACCGCTGTTTCCGGCTAAAATATGAATCCTCTATCCATAATATTGCTTTATCCAATGAAAAAGTAATCTTCTCTGAATCAGGAGAGAAATCTGCAGAGCAAATATACGCTGTGTATTCATAGAGTCGAGGGCCAGCTCGCTGCGGCAGTTATCAGAGCGATTGTCCCCCTGTCCAAGTCTCCAGCAGCGCCTTCAGGCATCTGGCTGTGTCGTCCCCATGTCCTCACAAATGCCCTTCTACAACACCAGATGTTTCTACACACGCCGCCGTCCAATCAGAACACAAGATTTTCCCTCCCTGACTCGAGTCCACCAGGTGGCATTGGCAGATATTAGAGCATGCTCACCACATTACGTAAGTCTCGTCATTTTCTTAAACAGGTTCTACAAAAGTAATTTCCATGTCAATAGAGATGCTTTAAATAACCCAAATTATTTATTGATATGCTCATGCATATACGAGTATTTTTGAGGAAAAATAAGGAGATTTATCATAAATGCATCTACTGTCATTCTCTCTCTTGCATAGCAAGTACAGTGCGGTAGGCAGAAACAGAGAGAGACAGATATATACCACCACCCACACATGCATGTATGACCCGCCTGAACATCTCAGCAGAGAGTCAGCCCCCACATCTGCGCACACACTGGCGATTTTAACATCCAAGGGGTCAGAGTCGCTCCCAGAAACACATGCATGGGCTGGCAGAGGGAGACAGGCTGCTGTTTATCACATGGTTGGAGGGATGGTCCGCAATCATGGAGATCAAAGTGAGAAAAAAGACTCCATACTCACAAAAACATGGCTATATGTGGGTTGGGAGAGGGAAAAAAAACGCTTGTGTGCCATATTTAGCACACTGCCTGATGATGAGGTCTTTAAAGAGTCTTGTACAGTACGCTGTCAGTTGTGTTTAGAGAACGCTGCTGCGTAGCTCTGCCTGGGATTATAACAAATCTGTCATGAATTTTAGATGCTACTAAACGCAGGGATTCAGCAGCCCAAGAGATGGCAGTTGGCTGTGAATTGTCATTAGCGGCTCCCTCCAAGGCTGCGAGTGGTGAAGTCGTACTGGCATTGAACGTTCTCTGGTGACAATACTCACTTCCCCCTGCTGATCTGGGTCCATATGGATATCTCAGATGTCTGTTTCAGGATCAGTTCTTCTATGGATAAGGCAAAACTTACCCTTCATCAGCCTGATATGTGAAGCAATTGACCCTTAAAAAAAAAAAAAAATAGATATCTGAATTTGTAAACAAAATGTGAGTTGTCAGGATGTCACTATGCAATTGCTAAGAAGTTATTGGGTTGTTGCTAAGATGATATAGTTGATTGCTAGCATTAAATAAAACAAATGGATATTTTTTTTTTTTTACTTATAAAATTATTAAAATAAATGTATTGTTTACTAAAACTACTAAAACACCTTTGTTAACTGAGATAAAACAAAACAAAATAATAGATGAAAAGTTATAAATTGTCCCTGGTAATAAACTAAAATATGTTTAAACTGAACCAGGAAATTACTAACTGGAAATAAATAAAAATGACAACTGAACTACAACTAAAACTGAAATAAAAATAGTAAAAAGAAAAAGCACACACACAAAAAAAAAGACAAAAAAAATTGGAAAAAAATGAAAACTTTAAATATAAAAGAAATATATATATATATATATATATATATATATATATATATATATATATATATATATATATATATATATATATATATATATAAACGTTATATAAGGTACCTCTTCAATGTAAATCTATGTTGTTGTTGATTTATTTATTTTTTTTCTTTCTTTCTCATTTCATTGTCAACAAGCAACAGAATTTGGGGTATCATTCATGTCGGCACAAACAGTGCAGGATGAGTTACACTTCAGAAAAATCTTTAACCCAAAGAATGAATAATTGTAATATTGATTCTTGCCTCAGCAACACCACTAATAAGAAAGCAAAAGGAACTTCTTGTAAACCAGTTAAATCTTTCTGTGAGCAGATGCTCTAATGGGCTATTAACACAGAAAAGGCCTGTAAGGATTCCTGGAGTTTCTTCTCAATAACTTTCATTCGGTTTTTACTTCTGCACTATTTTTTCTACGCAGTGGGTTGAGAAAAAGCTTTTAAGAAAATTCTTGTGAGGACTTCTTCATTTATAGATAGAATGTTCAGATATATTTATTGATCTCCCAAGAGAAATGTGGTAATTATTGGCAGATTAACTGAGAGTCTAGAGATTTTTAATCTTCAGGAATTTGGAAGTCGCTTCTCTTAGAAACCTCATGGTCATTCCAGTTATTACTTTTATTGCAACATGAGACAAAGCAGGTTTTATGTGTATTTTTTAAACAAATACTTGATCAATAACTCAATATCAGAGTCATTTAGTTACAATTGCTACTGGATGAAGACACAGACAGTGTTGATAAAAGAATCAATGGGTCAGTTGGTCAATGTGTAAATGAACCCTGTGTGTGTTAACACTGACACTGCTGTCATTATCTGCATGTATCTGTCCTGCTTCACTCTGTCCTATTTTATAGTGGTCAAAATTATTACAATTAAACTGTAATCTTGTCCTCTTACAAAGCATCTTATAAGCATCTCCAGTTAGAAAGTTAGCAAAATAATGTGTTAATTTGTCCAAATTTGACTTACTTTCCAAAGCCCTTTATCCTACAATCTGAGCATAATACACTCCTATTTAATTTTACCTTCCATAATACTCAAATCGTCTGCTCATTGAGTCTTGGCTGTCTGATTGTCCTTCTGCCTTAATGTCTAGGGACTAAGAGGATTCATAGTAGTGGTCCAAATAAAGTATTTCAACAATCTGGTCTGTAAAATTATTATCCTCCACCAGTTCCTTTTCACTTTTTTTTTTTTTTTAATTGAATATAAATCAACTCATTGTTCTTCCATAATGTGAAATACTGCATTTTCCAAGTGAAACAGAATATTTAACAGAGAGAATAATGTAGAACAGAAATTCATTATAAAAAAAAAAAATGCATTTAAAGTTTTACTAAATGTGAGTTTGCACAAATTAATTCTCAATCAGAACCGATTTGAAGAAATGTAGCATTTCATCACTTGTTCACCAATGAATCCTCTACAGTTAATGGGTGCCGTCAGAATGAGAGTCCAAACAGCTGATAAAAACATCACAATAATCCACAAGAAATCCAGTCCATCAATTAATGTCTTATAAAGTGAAAAGCTGTATGTTTTTAAACATCAGTTTCATCAATAATGCGGTTTAACTTCAAACCGTCGCTTCTAGTTTCCAGTGAAAATAATAATAACTATAACAATCATCCCCTGTTGTCCTTTCACATCAGCATCCATCTACATATTTGTTTAGAACTGTTCTAAATAGTGCTTGATCTGTGCATAGTTCTCTTCTGTTTCAGATGAGATGACTTTTTCACTGGAGAAAGTAATAGAATGGATTATGGACTTGTATTATAGCTGGAAGCAAGTGGTTTCAAGTTAAAATGTCTTAATGATGGATTTATTTCTTACAAACACACAGCTTTTTGCTTCAGAATATGTTAATTGATGGACTGGAGTCATGTGGATTACTTGTGTATTATTGTGATGTTTTTATCAGCTGTTTGAACTCTCATTCTGAAGGCACCCATTCACTGCAGAGGATCCATTGGTGAGCAAGTGTAATGCTACATTTCTCCAATTCGATGAAAAAATAGATGAAAAAATATAAAATTTGAGGCTTGAGTTTATTTTCAGCAAATTTTCTGCATTTTTAAATAATGTGCACTGAAGAATCATTCACAATACAACCAGGGATTGTTCATCTGAAATCATGTTGACTTTAAATTGGATAGCGATGCACTTAGACTATAAAAATCCTGCAAAAATATGCAGACTCCACCCCACCTGGTGTCTTTGGTCTCCAACCTTCAAATTTATTTGGAGTGCCAGTCCAACTCCACAGTATCCCACCTGACTGACCGCACTCCCAGCCCGTGCCAGATCCTGGTCATGCAACCTGTCTATCTCCAGCTCAAATCCTGATCATTCCAACTACTTACTGCAGCTCGCCGGATGCCCTGCAATGCCATGGCCACTACCCCCACAGTACCTACAACTACAATGCACCACATATCTGGAAAAACATACATTGCATTTTTGTAATAAAACCATCAGATATGAATGTTCTCTTTTCTTTTTTAGGTAGATCAGATCTCATAGGAAGGAAATTACAAACGAGACATCTTTAATATCTTAATTGCTTCTGCTAGGCAGCAAAGAGATTTTTTTTTTTCTGCATGAGAAAAAGGAGCCAATTTAACTCACGGAGATCTCAGCAATGTGTTTTCTCAACAATGTGAGAACTTGGCCAAGACTCCAAATGTGCAATCAAAAGTCAAGAGATCTCGAAATGAACTCTCATCAAAATTCTTCAAAGAACAAATGTTTCAATGCTAAGCTTTCCACACTAAAAAAAGAAAAGGGTGTAGAAAGAATCTTCTTTTCAATAATAGCTAATAATTTTCACAAACAAAAAAAAGAAAACAGCAAGTTCACACACTGAATTAAACATTAATTTTGAAGTATTTTCTTTTAAAACACACTCTAATAACACCTTTTTTACATTACAACATTTTTTCAGACCTTACGATTTTTTAGGTGAAACATCTGAGATAATGTTTGATAATTATTAAATGACAGGTTTAAGGGTTGCTGAAGGCGTCAGAATTATACAGGGGTCAATTTGTTTACTATAAGATTAAGGGAACACGGTTCAATATATTTATAATTACATTGTTTTTGATAAACAAAGTATTTTCTTTAAAAACTTGTTTGTTTTCTCCTGTTGATGTGTGATTCAAGGAATATCCTGTTTAATGGTATACAGTAGTATATAAGTGCTGAGGCAATAAAAACATGCTTTTGTGAAATTCCAATGTGTTACAGTATGTCTTAGGCAAGCATTTAGCTAAACGTAACTAACCACCCTTTACACAAACCTTGTTACAGCAGCTAAAAGTCCAATGTCCGTAAAGATACTGATTATTAAACATTTATAAACATTTTACAGATGATGAGTAGTTTCAACTTTTGATTGGTACTTCAAAAAACATTTAATGATATTAAACAATGATTAAAAATGATTGGTTAAGATGTGTAAACAATGGTGCATCCGGGGTCATTTGGGAGTTGGGACACTTTTTTTTTGCCATTGAGATGATTGCTCATAAAGGTACTAATGATTAGTAAACTTTACAAAATAATCAATAATTCCACTTAAGATTGGGTACTGCAAAAACACGAATAATTAATAAATTATTTAATATGTGGCAAATAGCAGAAGCTTACACAACAAACACAAAGATCAATATATGACTTTACAGAGTGTGATTGTGCATTAATGAATAATATGACACCATGAAAAGTTTTGTGAGCTCTGAGTGATCTTAAAATTACTAATTAAGCAATTTTTCACAACATTTGTAATTCTAAAAAAGAGCATTAGGTAATATGTGCGCTGAAGTTTAATGGTAGCGTTATTAGCATTCAAAAGTACATTAACAAATAAGCTTTCAAATACTGTATGATTTTTCTTTAAATCATTTGTAGATTTTTTAAAAAAGTGCTTGAGTGTAAATGATTGAAAGTGTTAATGATATTTGTAAGCATGATCCATTACGTGTTATATACTATTTGTTAATAATTTATTAATTAAGCTTTTACTCATTGTAAACCATTTGTCAAAACCGCTTAAATATTTTTTTTTATACATGATCATATAAACTGAATGTTTAATGACGTTTGTAAGTTTTTACATTTAATAGTGATCTGTTAATTATTAGGTAATGTTTAATAAGTACATTAGTAAACATTAACAAGCACATATCTCATATTTCTAGATGTGTGAATATATGATAACTAATGATATGTTAAGCTTTATATAATATTTGTTAATGATTTATTAATGAAAGTTATTATAAAGTGTTACCTAATGCGATACATTGTAAACAAAAGTGAGAATGCTGTCATGTTAAAATTAATTGAATTTATTCACTCCCCAACATATAGCACAACATTTTTCATGCAGGACATTTGCAGCATGTTATTAAATTTAAATTGTGTTTTATAATCTGGTCTCGTAAGATTAAGAGTCATAAAAGTATCAATCTGAGTGTTTCTGAGCCATAAAAGAGCCTTAGCGGCTCACACAGCCACCAAAACAAAACATAATGGTCTTTAACAGAATCGTCAGACTTCATGAAAATATAAGCTATATTTTTCATACTGAATATAAATTATAAATAATGTGTAGTAAATAAAATGTAAATAAAGTTGATCAATATTTAATTAGCAGAGATGCAAAGAGAGCAGATTCTTACCTCACTGGATAGGCAATGATAATACATTTCTGCTTGTTATTTTGGCTTTCTATTATATGACCCTCCAATATATGCCCAAAAAATAGTGACAGGAGGTTAAACCGACACCAAGTGACTCACAACACCTGGACGTTAAAACTGATCAGGTTATTATTTTTGAAGATATCTTTTGACAGCTTTAACCTTGTGTGTGACTATGAGCTGAAATAATGGATAATAATAATACAGAAAACAATAAGAGCTCATTGAATATTTGACCTTCCCCAAATTGCAAAAGCGCCGCGTGAAAGATGGAAAGTACAGTCTTGAACCGTGAAAGTGAGTGCTGAAAATGGAAGTTGGAAACGTTTAATAACAACACTGCGACTAAGACGTTAATTGCCATTGAAAGCTTATCCTGTCAAGAACTGCTCAATTTCCACTGAACTCGTACACCAATGAGAGAGACACAAAAGAAAGCTCAGCTGTTCTTACACTCTCAGAAGATAAAGGTACAGAAAAAAGGTACAACAGCTGTCACTTTTCAAAAGGAAACATATTTGTACCTAAGGGTCCATTTTTTGGTACCTTAAAGGTACATATTAGTACTTAACGTGTACATATTAGAAACCCAATAGGTACAAAACTGTTTACCTTTTAAAAAGGTACAACCCCAGTTATGTACGTTAGTGGACAGCTTTTGTACCTTTATTTCTGAGAGTTGTATTCATCTTGACATATTACAATGTCTCTGCATTGAAAAGGACTCAAATGGACGTGTCCTTGGGGGTAAGAGAGCTTTATGCGTATGTATGTCACAGAGTTTTTTTAAGGATGGTCAATGTCATATAAATGACATAATAATAATTAAAAATTGTTTGTAAATTTTTATAACAAAATTATTAGAATTTTTTAAATATTAAATTAAATATTATATGTAATACATTATATATAAATTACAGAAACAATAAAATATTATTTTGTTATAAAATATAAAATTATTCAATATTCTACATTCAGGAAGAATATAAAAAGAAACCCTGATCAGGTATATATATTTTTTGTCTTTATAGTTGATTTTAAATAAAGATTGTTAAGTTCACATAAGCCTGTAAGTTCATGAGCAGACGTTCACAGCTCCCATATGCTGGGTTTTAATACTGATTTAAAAATAGCACCCTATTTCATTAGGCTTCTTGTAAATCTGTCCCACTTGAAGTGTGTTCAAACCCTGGAGACCAGGAGAAACAGGATACTGGAGCCGATCCCTCTCTCCTCATGGAGGCAAGTGTTCTTCCTCTTTTTTATTTCTATTTTATGCCCTGATTTTGCTGGTTGTTAAGCTATGACTCACACCATCCAGCATATGAAATTGTGAGTCCACTGCCAATAATCGCTGTAAAAGTGCTTTTTTTTTTTTAGTTTAGACGTGAGGTCAGATTGACAGGACGTTAACGCATCTGGACCCGTCCAGACTGTTGGGGATGGTTAAAAAGTTAATGTGACCACATTTTCCTTGCTGTTTTGCAATTAAAAAAAAAACAAAAACATGATATAAGTATGTAGGATATCAGAGCGAATCAGACAATTTAATATTGTGTAAAAAGAGAGAGACAAAGAGCCAAATTCCCCAAAGAGGCCCCGAACAACATGGATGGCCAGGAAGGATATTGTCCAAATTTGGGGGTGAGCAACCCAAGATTTAATGTTCAAAGAGACAACACATCCATGAGGAAAATCAAGAGTTCCAGGGATAGTTCAACCCCAAAATGGAAATTTACCCCATGATTTACTCATTTTCAAGCCATCCTACTACTTTCTTCTTTCAGACAAATTGCATATCATAAAATGCAATCAGCTCACTCCAAAATTGATCGTAAAAGGGCTTATAAATGAATATCAGTCCATGGCGTAAATCCATATCATGTGACCCACCCATGTTTGAATCACTCATTGGCCTTTTGAATGACGATTGAATAGTTTATAGGTTTTATATTTGAGTTTTGGTATGTTATGTGTTTGATTGTTCGTGATTCAAATCAATCATTGGTTTTTTGTAAAAGGTATAATATTCTGCTATAGATTCCTGTTTAAATTATAAGAGCCAATTCGGACCATGTGACTCACAAGATAACATATTGATTTATGTACTGGGAGAAGAAACATAGCTACAGTACACCCCAAGCTAAGACAATGTCAAATTGGTCAAAACCCATCAAAGAATGTATCTAACAGCAGAGTATAAAACCTCATGACCTGAAACAATTCTGTGTGTTTTTGGGAAAAGTGTTCGTTCAAGGTGTTACTTTGTACCCTTTTTGGAGCTGCTCTGCTACCATCATGAGGAGATAAGCCATCTAGTCTTGTCATACTCTTCATTTCTTTCTTTTACTTTAATTTCTTTCTATTCTGTTAAGAGTTTTGTGTTTTGAGTTAGGTTTTGCCCAAAACAGTGTCTCTGAGTCCAACCTCGTCTGTGCCCACCGCCAAAACTTCGACCAGCCCATGACTCCGCACCCATCCATCCTATCAGCCAAAGCCCAACAATGGCATCCCCAAGACATCACTACTCCGAATGACTACTAGAGCCTAACCACCAACAACCTAGGAACCCCCCTTCAGCGGCCCGTATAAGCAAACCTCCAAATGGACGAGAGCTTGCTTGGTTTGCTCTTACAAGCTCTTGCTTCACATGCCCCCCTTTTTTCAAAAGATTTAATTTCAAGAGAAGTGAGGGCTTACTGGCCTGAGATCATTTAATTCCTTGGGATCTATTACTGTTAGGGACGGGGATAATGGACAGCCTGCGGTGCACAGGTTAGGCTAACATATTGAAGAATATAAAGCCATATCAAAATATCACTAAAAACAGGACTTAATTGGCTTTGCCAACACGCATTTCAATAGATTGACACCACAATATCTGGCTCGGGACCCCAGGATACCGGACCTTGTTTTAAATCGTAGTAGAGGGAGAAAGATAAAATACACTTTTCAACTGGGCTCTCTACTCTTGAATGAGTATGATTGATTCTATTTGAGTTGTTTTGCATGCTAATTCCTCAATATTCACTGGTAAAAATCAAACTGATTAATTCTTGCATTTAAAAAATTATTTAGAGCACTTGGCCAAGTTCACTTATTTGACCTGGAACCACTTCATGGCAATATAATTTCTATGAGTACATTGCTGGATACCTGCCTATATTTTCATCATACCAAGCTGAAGCATATTCTTCTTAGCAAGTTTTTACTTTCTACTTTGTCTATAACTTTGTTTACTTTAAAGTTCCAGTTTAACCTCCTTTTTCTGCTAAATCCTCCTTGACTGTAGACAACGATTTCTTCGTAGGCTAGACTTACTGCTTTAGAATCATCGTTTTTATGGGATAAATATATATATAGATATCAGGCCTTCTCATAAAAAGTAGCATTGTGAAAAAGTTCATAGTTTCCATAATGTAATGATAAAAAATTAAACTTTCATATATTTTTAGATTTCATTGCCACCAACTGATATTTCAGTCTTTTATTGTTTTAATACCTGATGATTTTGGAATACAGCTCATAAACGACCTGAAATATTTGCAGGTTGAAACTGTGAGCTATTAACCTAATGACTGAATCCTTAAACTCTATACATGCAAAAGATTCCTGAGCTTTTAATTTTTACCGCAATCAGGGTACATTACTGGAAAATAATCAAAAGCGAGAGGTAGAACTTTTAACGAATCGCTTGTTCCCAATGTTCAAGCTAAGTCCTGTGTTTTGCACAAGAGGAGGTGACCCGGACCCCGTGAGGACGATTGTGGAGAAGGACCGATATTATACGGAGTATATATCCCAGAGCCCCGTAGGCAGCGTATCTTTTGAACCAAACATAATGATTTGAAGGTTGACTTTTCTTTGTATTAAACAGGACACTTTCTTTATTGGGTTGATGAACTGATAGTTACAAGCCGATTTAAAGACCTGACAGTTGGTGTGAATCTTTCATCAACTGGAGAGAGCTGAGATAATATCTTGTGTTTGTGTTTCAATAAGAGTGTTTTCACAAGAGTGAACACACTTTTCATCACTGGAGAGAGCTGAGAGTTTCAAAGATAAATATATGTATGACTATAGAATATATGTCTAATTTGGTTGTAAGTAAAATGATTGCTTACACCTTCACACTTAACATTACTTACACTTTATGCAAACACAAAAGCATTATTTGCTATGTTCAAATCAGAGCAAGCATCTTACAAGATGAAGCTTAAATTAGAGATTAAATGTAGAGTATGTCGCCTTCAACGTCAAATTCATGGGTTCAACTTCCAGAGAATGCATGAACTAATTAAAAAAAATGCAATGTACTGTAAGTCGCTTTGGATAAATGCATCTGCCAAATGCATCATGTAAATGGTTGGAAGATTTATAAATTTGATCCAGCAAAGGCGTCAGTAGGCGGTAACCAGGTTGTGTGTAAGGAGGCCTGGAGAAAGCCATCCGTTTGCATTCCCATTCATCTCAATCGCAGCTGTTTGGCCGCCACAGGACATCCACTGAAATATAATGAAATATTAGTGATATATACAGTATGTTGCTTGCAGCCAGATAGTGTAGTTGCAGCATATACCAGCAGGGGCTAATGGGTCCATGATTACTAGCTATACAAATTAAACTGGTAAATAAAGATTATTTGGAGTATGTTTTACAAGAAAATTCCATTGCAGTCTTTCTACTTCAAAATTTCACATTCAATTCAATGTGTTACTTGCTGTTTCTTTGTATAGTTGTGAAATTTACTAGCAATCTTCTTGACCCAATAGTTGACTTTTGCATGCTGAGAGATTCATATTATGAAAAAAAAAATCCTCCCAATATTGTCATGAAACATTTCAGAGTGTGAGCTACAGTTGTATATAGCTTTTGTCTAGAATTAAGATTTTTAAAAGTATTATTTATATGCAATTCTGCAGCAATGTGTCCAGTTTATTATGTTCAGTTTATTATGTTCAAGTCATTCTTGAGACAAATTACTACAACATAATTAAATGCATCGTTGTAAGAATAAATAAATAAATAAATAATTATAAATTACTTACTGATTTAATTAAACCATGATTAAACCAAGTTGTAATAACTTAATGGAATTGTCTTGATAACTTGGATAATTTGGAGTTTATATCAGAATTGTGAGGGGAAAATGTCAGAATTGTTAAATATAAAGTTATAATTGCAAGACACAAGTCAGAATTGTGAGATATAAACTCATAATTGAGAGGGAAAATAAAATTCTGAATTGTAAAATAAAAAGTCACAATTACTTTTTTTTTTTATCCTGTGGTGAAAACAAGCTTTTTAGGTTGCACAATAAATAGGGTGCCTAAACAAATTGACACAGGTCAGACAGATGCTGCCGCCACACACACCTGCTCTCTTAACTGAGGTGTTTACCTCATTTGACAATGTATCATATCGTTCATCTTTGCATTTGTCTTCCTTGTCACCCATCCCCATTTATCTGGGATGCGGCCTGGGTGTCCTTACACACAATAACTGTGTTACGCTGCCTCTGGGACTGAAAGGGGCATGTGTCACCCCGGCCAAATCCATTGTTCACACATAAACACACACTCACACGCACTGAAGGTGTCCTTTGCCCCACACTGCCAGTTGGTAATTATCAGTGCTCATCTGGTCCTGCTGGCCGGACAGCCGGTCAGAGAGTGAGACAGACAGAGATAGACAGACAGACAAAGAGAATGAGAGTGAGACAGGCAGAGAGAAAGAGATACGTGTTCTAATCTCAGATTGCAGGGGTTCTGTCATGTCATGTTGACTGAGCAAAAACAAATACACTTAAAGTCAAACAGTGTTCACAGTTTGCAACCTATATAACTTTCGCCATCACATAATGTGAAATGTGAGCGGCGACATTATTTTATATATCAGGATCTGACTGGATCAAGAAAAGTGGGGGTTTCATATAAGTTTATAGCCACACTTAATTCAAATTTGATTTAATGTTACTTTCTCCATATAGGAGACATTTTCTGAAACGTAAAATTGTTTGAGAAAGAGAAAGTTTAATTAAGAATTGTTTTTTATTATATTATGAAACACCCTTTTTCACATGGACAGATGAATCGTTCACAATAAGTACAGGTCAATTAAGATTTTATGTTTACTTTAAATGGACACCTTACCCAAAAATTGTTATTCTGTCATCATTCATTCACATTCATTATCATTACTTTCTTTTTTTCTGTGGAAAATAAAGTATTATATTTAGAAAATCGTTAAACTTTTTTCCCTCAGTGTAACCAAGTCAATGTAAGAAAAATGGTTTGGTTACCCAAAAAGTTAATCATTTAATTCATTTACCAAAGAGATATAACCTTTTGTTTGTAACCTTTTGTGTCCATAATCAACATTCCAGATGATCAAATGTTGATATCATCACCTTCCAACAAAATGGATCCTTTTCACTGACAGTGATAATACATTTCGACATTTATTAACATCGTAACTCGAGGAAAGCTTTTTATATTTTCTTTTTTTAAATATGTATGTACATTTATAATGCTATATGTTGTTTATTGTTACCTTCACTTAAAAAAATAATTAAATAAATAAATAGGACACAATGTAATGAATTAATATTTTACTTGAATTTTGCACTGCAGTGTGTTGTGCTTTAGAGTAAATGAAAATGTCCGTAAAATTAATGGATAATGTTTTGGCAGAAAATTACCAGTACTTTATTTATTTATTTATTTATTTATTTATTTATTTATAACAGTGTTGCCATTATTTACAGAAAACTGTGGCAAATTGCCATTTTTTCTCTTTTTTTGATCAAAATGCAAAAGTAAAAATCATTATATATACCATTTCATATCAAATCATATCATATCATATTCTATTATATTGTGTGTGTGTGTGTGTGTGTGTGTGTGTGTGTGTGTGTGTGTGTGTGTGTGTGTGTGTGTGTGTGTGTGTGTGTGTGTGTGTGTGCTTTATTTTTTTATTTTTTTATTTTTTCAGAGGCAGATGACAATTTGTTATCAGCGATACCATCCCTTTCTGTTCCACCGTGGTGGGAAAAACTGCAAGCTTCCAAATCATCCGCTGAGACCAGCATGACCTTCAAGAGTAAAATAATGAAACAACTGAAAACACACCTCTTCCGAAAGCACTTATATTAAATTGCTTCTGCTGTTCCTGATTTGTAAGTCACTTTGGATAAAAGCATTTGCTAAAGGACTAAAATAAATTAATGTCATGTTTATGTGGACAATTTTTGATGCAAATTTTCTCTGATAAATTTCTGTGGTGATTCTTGTCACTTTGTTTCATTGCATTTTCCTTTGAATATTCTAATTTTTTGGGGTCATCTCAGAAGTTGATGAAAATTCATGTTATGCTTTGTGTGAACATTTTTTGACTCAAATTAGCACAAATTGGCAATGTTTTACTGCATTGCTCTTGGTGTGAATAAGCTTGTAGTGTGTAACTACACTAGCCTGTTACTAACACCATGAGCAAAATAAATAAATAAATACACACACACACACACACACAAACACACACGCATACACACACACACAAATACACACACACACACACAAACACACACAAACCAAAGACCCTCCACTTCGGCTCTTAATGACTGAGATGTTTTTGCCTTTCCTTTGTAATTATCAAATGAAAGTTGTTCCTGTTCTTTCAAGGAGTTTCTAAGCAACAATAAAATGCATTTGTGTCTCCTGTATTAGGAAAGCAGCAGATAGTGAAGAACGACAAGAAAATAACACAGCCAAATGTGTCTGTGTTAACATGCATGCAGGTTTAGAGCTTTTACTGTACATGCATGTGTATAAATCTTTCTAGTCACATGCATATATACTGGGCCCCAAATAAATTAATTTATACAGAAATTATGGAATTAATGATGGAACTGTATGCCTGTGATTAAATCTGCTCATGTATAAACTGAAACAAAAAAGGTCCTAAACCTTTAATTCTAAATAAAATATAAAAATTGTAATACACTGTAAAAATGTATTTTTGAGGTTAAAAAGAAAACAAAGAATATTGGAGTATGTTTTTTGTGATATATATATATATATATATATATATATATATATATATATATATATATATATATATATATATATATATATATATATATACATTTAATTTAATGTGCTACTTGCCATTTCTTTAAAATTATTGAAATTGTTTTGTGAACTTTACTAGTAATGTCTAAATGTAAATAAATAAATAAATTATAAAATAAGTCTACATCATTTTTTCAGTGAGGTTTCTAATAAAATTACCAGTCAAATGACCAATAAATGTATCTCGCTAAAGTCAAAATTTACTAGCGTTTGACCATAACCCAATTTACATCAAAATGCAGGTGTTTTTTTTTTTTTTTTAAGGTTTTTTAGTGCACAGAGGCAGCATAAATGTACTTACAAAGATATCATGATTATGTTAAACTACAGTATGTACAACAAGATTGGAAAAGACATGAACTGATTGTCATGACAACTGCAAAGTTTATGAAGCAGAGCGAGGAGGGTAGACTCACTAGAATGATATATTAATTTAGTTGCAACTACCATATTCTGTACACAAAAACAATGATAATAAAGTCATTTATTGGTTATATGCTCAAACAAAGACAGCCCAAACCCCACTGTGATGCATGCATGTGTGTTTATGAAGTGAGATCAATATGATGTGACGTCAGTGTAAACATTCTTTCTTTACATACATCAAACCCTATTATGGTTCTATTAGAATAAACTGTTCTGTGGTTTCAGAACCATTATCAGAGCGGGAGTCGTCATCACATCTGTTTGGCAGGTTGTTTTTGCATGACTGTCCCCAATCATACTCAATTCTCTTTTAATTTGGGAACGAACAGAAAGCAAACAGCTTTCTCTCCTTGATGTATGTTTTTATTGCTGTGTACGCCCTGCGGGGACAGTGCAAAACAAGGGAGCATTTCAAGCAGGCAACATTCATTGAAATCATTTCAGCTTATCCAGCTCAGTGAAACAATAAATCTATTTAATAAATCTATTGTTCACTTCAGCATTTTTGTTTTGGATGGGGTGAGAGTCTGGTGACAAAAAGCTTTGAAAAGACAGAAATTGTCACTCTAATAAGGGCTGAAGTGTTATGTGAACACATACTGAATGTTCTTGCAAATAGAGATGATTATTAAGAGTCACAGACCTGGACATATTACAGGCCTGAACAATTAACTGAAAAATACAATAAAGTAGATTAGCCTCTACACTTCCCACACCCAACAAATCAGATTTACATTATCAGTAAAGCTGTTATATTGTAATTGTATATATTCATAAATAGGCATGAACATAAACAGAAATAAACAAATATATACATCAAAGTGTCTTTCGGGGTTTGGGGTAATTTGAGAAATTTAAATGTTTAATAATAATTTTGGGAGCATTAATGTCACTTTTTGGAATTTAGTTCCCTTTAAACAAGTAATTAACTTTCAAAAACAAAAAAAACAAAAAAATGAGGTCCATTATATGAAGAAAAATCCTGACATGTTTTCCTCAATAACCCTGATTTCTTTGTGACTGAAGAAAGATAGATATGCACTTACCTGTATTGGATGACATGGGTTTGAGTAAATTATTAGGAAATTTATATTCTGGAAGTAAACTGGGGGCTTCTTCACCCATCTTACCCTAATTGATCATTTTGATTCATCCCTTTTCTTAAAAAAAATAAAAAAATAAATAATAATAATAATTGTTTAAAGGCTAAAATGTGCAGTTTATCATTTTATAAAGACTTTTATATTTTTATATTTATTGTTTTTGTGAAAACCTTAATGTTAACTCTAAATCATGCTTTTTACAGTCATTTTAATATGTTACCATAAACATTGCCCTAACCCAGCTCATATGGTATTTATTTTATTTGTGAAGGTCTTAAAAAGGTCTTAAATACAGAGTTCTGGCATGAAACTCTAGATGGCGCAGTCCGATAGGTCTAACTGAGTCTGACCTAATGACATCATCACATGTCACAGATGATTGGTTATCTCCTGTATCGGTAGCCAATGAGCTCGTTGCTCAGCATTCAAATATATGACTAGGGCTTACCATAGCAGTTGCAGATTGCTTTAGAAACCCTCCACCTTCCCCAGCTCCACCTGTATAGATATGCTACGGGGTGATTCATGTATGCTATATGGGAGTTATTTCATGTATGTTATATTTGCAGCAGCAATATTTCTTACATGCTCACAGCACCATGTTGTGGATGTATTGGAAGTAGCTGCAGCAGCAGCATAGCAGATCTATTCCGCCAAGAACAAATACATTAACATTGCCATGTACATTACCATGCCAATCCTGCCGAGAGTTGTTATGACAGAAATTGTCTTAAATTTGATTTTTAAAATCCTGCAGACACCCTGACACGTTTGCGATCGCAGAACTGTCATTCTCAGGTCAGTATGCACGGTTATCTTCGTCATCAGAAAAGCATTTATTATTTTAATAGAGATGCTGCATTTGGGGTTCGTGGTAGAATTGCGAGATAATATACTTTAATATGTTTAATTCGCTTGGTAAATCATTGCCCCAAAGATTGCACCCTAAGATTGGCGATATTAGGTGGTCGTCTAATGATCGATTTTTCTTTTTCAAATATCTAACAAAATATACAAATGGCATCCTAACTTTCTTCGCTCCTATTGTTAGCTGCTGCATTGCTTCGTTGCTCATTTTCATAAATAAAGAAACTATTTATGTTAAAACTATTTATGTTAAAGTTAAAACTCTGTCAGTGAGTCCATTCAACCATCATTTTATATAATGAACAGGATAAACATGTTGTGTGCTTTTTAAACTACATTTATAAGTGAACTTTGTGTTTCATGTCATGTAACTTTTAAAGATTTACTTCAAAACTTACATAATCATGAAGGCATTTTACATTTCAACATTTTTTTTAATGTACTGTATATAATACTCCAAGATTCACAATTATCCACAAGACTCCACCAAAAGTCTCAATTTGCTCTCAATTCAATCTAATTGCTTATTTTGTTTGAACTTATTTGTTCTCCCTCTGTTTTATGTTTCAGAGAGAGAGAGAGAGAGCGAGAGAGACAGAGCGTATGTATGTACTGTATATGTGTGTGTAGAGGTGTGTGTGTGTGTGTGTGTGTGTGTGTGTGTGTGTGTGTGTGTGTGTGTGGCCTTTTTGGAAATTTGAGCGGGTGGTTGGGAACGTGGCCATCTCCAAGTCCACGAGTCCATCTCCGGAGAACTCCCAGGGAGAAATGATGCTTATTTCTGGAGCTCCTATTTATACTACAGGATCCTGAATGAAGAGGAGCTGGTAAAGAGCACCAGCGTCCTGACCGGAGAGATTTTCAATGCGGAAGGGTACGGGGTGATTTTTAAAGAGATGACAGTGTAGACTAACTTCTGTGGTTAAGTTCCTACACAATACATTTGAAAAATGTTACAAGCCTTATTCTTCTTATATACTACTTCAAGCCTATTTCCCACTCACTGGAAAACAGTGGAAATCTGTTGAAAATGTATTTATTTATTATATATATTTTTTTTTTCATGGTTCATGGTTGCAGTTGTACAATATTGTGTGCCGTCGTTAACTAACACAGGTTTTTCTTTGCTACTGCAAGATCATTTGAAAGCCTCTGCTTCCTCTCTGTGAATGTGTTCTGCTTCAGTCCCCTGCGGGTGAACTTTCTAATTGCTTGCTTTTTGTAATGAGAGATTTGGTCAGTGGGCTGCACAGTGCTGTAAATGAACACTTATTCCTCCCTCAGAATTACAACGATTTTCCACAGCCACAGAATGCTGGAAGAACCAGGTGTTGGGATCTCAGCAGGTGTGAGGACAAAGCCACCTGACACAGGAAGGTGTTTGTTTTCAAAATTGACACCAGCTTTTAAAATTATGGTAGATACACATTTAATTTTTTTATTGCTTTTATTGTTTGTTTTTTTTTTGTTTGTTTTGTTTTGTTTTGTTGGTTGCACTTTATTTTACAGTATGTGTACTTACGTGTACTTACAGTGTACTTACAGTGTATTTATCTAAGAAAGTTCTGGTAATACAAGGTAACTACATGGGGTAGGGTTAGGTTTAGTGGTAAGTTCAGGGTAGGTTTAACATAGTTATTGTAATTACTATAATAAGTACATAGTATGTTCATGAGGAACAGGACTGTGAAATAAAGTGCTACCGTTTTGTTTCTATTGCTGTCATTGTTTTGTCATCTTGCTTAGATTTTTACTATTTAATTTAAAATATAACAAATTTCATATAAAGCACATACAGTGAGGGTCAAAACTCAACTTGAAAAAAAATTCGTTCTATTTTGCATTTATTTTTTCCATTAAAATTATTTTATCAGCATAACAATTGATAAACATTTACATTGGGAACAAATCATTCAGACTTAACCAATAGCCAAATTGCAAACTCACATCCAGACTTTCCTTTTGTCCCCCTTTTGCTTTAATGACAGCAGCACTCAAGCTGACGTGAACGAAGCTTGACGGTCATGTTTTCCAGCTTGATTTGAGAATGTTTTAAAGAGCCTCATGTGCTTTTCCCCAGCTTTAAATTAGATTTGCAGTTCCAGATTTTCAGTGTGAACCTTTGAACCTCACTGCATGTTCTTTAGTCTTCATTATTCATATACTCAACATTTGAATGTCAGCTACTTTACTTGTGCACACCACTTTTAAAAAGCACATTTTATTATAAATTTACAATGCTTTCCTATCATGTTTTACAATGTATGACACTTTGTTTCCATAGGGACACTGATGAATGAGTGTTGATTTCCGAGCCTCCTGATAATGTAGTTACTAACACGTTTCCTATTTTCAGTTCCCCTTTTTATCCCACAGAGACTAAAGCATCTTTTTAGTGGCGCAGAGCGGAGCAACATTGCACTTCCTCATACATCATGTGTGTCAACACTCAAATCTACTGCATTGAAAATTGCCCCACAAATCAGCAAGCAATAAAGGAAACAGAGTGTTGAAAAAAAAAACACATTTTTACAATTACGCGCAGCTGTTTGTGGATCTGCATATTGAGCACAAAACAAGTTAAGTTTGAATTGCTAATAGAGAAAAGAAAAAGCAAAGCTACAGTTCAGATTAAAGTTCAGATGAATCTAAACTGACTGTGGAAGCTGTTTTAAATATGTCTGTTAACTTTAGCACAGGTTATCGGTCGCGTGTCTGGCCTGTTGTCTATACGATGGATTTGTAATTGCTGTTTGATCTAGTGATTTACAGTACACGTGTTTGACCTTAATACAAACATCTGGCCTCTGTGGATATCATATCAGGTGAGAGAGTTACCACACACACACACACACACACACACACATACACACACACAAATACATAGCTAAGCACATGCATTAAAGTACATTTAGATGCGTTTTATAGCATTAAAGGAATATTACAAATTCTATCATTTCTGTCATGACTTTCTTTCTTCCATGTAGGACAAGCAAGAAAATAATGTACTTATGAATTTTCTATGCAATTACAGTACAATTTCAATTACAGGCTTGCAAAAAGAATGCAAAAGCACCATTAAAGTATCATTAATGTGGGCAGTATGACTGGTGTGCTATATTTCAAGTCCTCTAAAGTCATACAAAAGCTTTGTGTGTGGATTAGAAATTTGTGTTATTTTATGAAAATCTTTCTCCAATGAACTGTTAAAAAAATAGTTCACACAAAAAATAAAAATTTGATGAAAATGTACTCACGTTCATCCAAGATGAGTTTGTTTCTTAATTGGAACAGATTTTAAGAAATTGAGCATTACATCACTTGCTCACCAATGGATCCTCTGCAGTGAATGGGTGCCGTCAGAATGAGAGTCCAAACACAAGTAATCCACACAACTCAGTCTATCAATTAATATCTTCTGAAGTGAAAAGTTGTGTTTGTAAGAAACAAATTCATCATTATCGTTGGGAAGTTTTTATGTCCCTAATCCCGAGTTCACACTGCATGATTTTCAAAGTAGTTGGATCACCATCGTTTTCACACTGCACGACTATCTGGGGTAGCATTCAGTTGCTACTGTGTTCACATTGCACTGTGTATCAGTGAGAGGAGGTTACACACTGCACGACTTTGCAATAAGAAGAATCACCAACATCTTTGTTTGGTCCGCAAATTACATTTCACAACCAAACGCATGTGAGATGTGCGAACTCCTCCCCAAATTTCCCGCTGCCCTGTATCTTGCTCTCTCATTGGCTATAGGTCATCGCCGATGTATTGTTCAGTCAAAACTCATTTCACACAGCAGGATTCTCTCAGATCACGTCTTGATATTTCACACTGCGGATTGTCACTCGCAAGAACAAGCATCGATTTGCCTCCGATTTCGGGCATTTGTCTCCAATATTGCAAAACCTGTCGGCGAGTGAAAATCAGGGCTAAAATCGTGCAGTGTGAACTCGGCATAAGCTACACCCTCAAAGCAAGTGCCACACTCCTCTTAGCCTGTTAATTTCCCTGTTAGCCCCAAATTCCAATCTCAAGCCAATCAGGACTTTCTCACAGGCTTTATTAGCTGCACCTGTGCCCACAGCTTACCCTGCTGCATGTAGCTGTACTGTATAGATCAGCGGTTCTCAATTCCAGTCCTCGCGACCCCCTGCTCTGTACATTTTGTATGTCTCTCTTTGTTAACACTGCTGATTCAGATAATCAGCTCTTTAGAAGTGAGCTCAGTGCAGGAACTGTGTTCCGATTGACATGGTCCCTACACAGTGTTCATTGCTCCCTACTCCCTGAGCAGGGGAAATCTGTTGAAGTTTACTTCACTTTGGAAAATTCATACACGGATTTGCGCTGTGCAACATCTTCACACATGGTGAAGTGTGACATCATGTACCTCGGTAAATAAATACAATTAAAATTCACGTCTCGCACACTTCAGTGCACTTTGAATGGAACATATACGTTCGCTTCGAACTGGAATTATAGTGGAATATCCTGTCATGTCCACTTCACAGGGCACTCGAACAGAACAAACATCTGATGCGATAAGAGAGACATACAAAATGTGCAGAGCAAGGGGTCGCGAGGACTGGAATTGAGAACCGCTGGTGTAGAAGACAGTGAGTTTCGGTCTATATAGCTAATTTCGCCCTTCATGACAACTGTGGGTGAATTTTTTTGTTTTATAACTTATCCGTTTAAATTATCTTAAGCATTAAAGTTCTGAAAAAAAAAGGGCGTGGTCATTTGTTTGACAGCTGGATTGCCGCTGTTGTCACCACCGTCGAGCTACTGTAGGTGGGTGTGGATTCAGCAACCAGCTCCGCCCACATCCTGACTCTTTGGCAGAGATTGTCTTAATATAGGGAGATACGAGGGTCTGTATTTCTTGCTGTTGGAGAAAGCGTAATGGTCAACTTGGATCACGTGTGCCTTAATAACCAATCATAGTACAGCCTTGATGTCATTGAATTTTAGTCAGAGTTGTGTGACACAAAATCGCTGTTTACGGATACCATAGGAATGAGTGAGAATGCCGTAAGCTGTATCTCACCTGTTGCAAAAAGTCAGTGACTTCCTTTATAAAACGCCATTTTTTTTCGGTGTAAACTACCAAAATAGACCGATCCAAAAGTATTGCTTAGCGTAAAATATGTTGGATATTCAGGAGTGACGCGCTGCCAAGATGGCGATGACCGGCTCTGCCCACTATAATCTATAATGCTCTTCAGAAACCTACGGGTGACGTGATGGACACTACTTCCATGTTACTATACATTCTATGGTTTTACTCCTTTCATTATGTTTTTCCTGTGTGTTCATAATTTACCATAAACCACATGCACACACACACTCCTAAGACAATACTTACACGACCTTACATACACACATACAAACTGCTTGGATGTGTAATAAAGACTCCTATACCTGATTTGACTAGACTGGACCTGTTGTTACCGACAACCCACTTGCTTCAAGCTACACTCCCAGAAAAAAAGGTACAAAAGCTGTCACCAGGGCGGTACCTTTTCAAAAGGTTCACTTTTGTACCTTTTAGGTACTAATATGTATACTTTAGGTACAAAGGTGTGCCTTTTGAAAAAGTACCGCCCCAGTGACAACTTTAGTACCTTTTTTTTCTGAGAGTGTAGCTGCCTAAGCATTTTCCCGCTTCCTTCTCTTCAATTAACCATCGCTTCTGGCCAAAATTTCAGTCCTCTATTCATAACATTGCTTTCTCCAGTGAAAAAGTAATTTCTTCTGAATCAGAAGATTTCTATGCACAGATTAAGCATCGTTTCAAAGCAAAAACAGTCCAAAACAGTTATTAAATATATTGGTGGATTATGATGTGAGAAGATGACAGGAGATGAACTTTTTCACCGGAGGAAGCATTATAATGGATTATTGACTGGTGGTTTGGTGTGAAGCAATGGTTACAAATTAAAATGCTTTATTGAGGGATTTTTTTAAAATTGGTGTTTGGACTCATTCTGACAGAACCTATTCACTGCAAAGGATCCACTGGTGAGTAAGAAAATGCTGAGTAATAAAATGCTTTTAAAATGCTGATTTTTTTTTTTAAAGAAAAAAAGAAAAAGAGTACATTTTCAAGAAATTTTTATTTTTGGGTGAACTATTCCTTAAACCACAGAAACGCAGTGTTGTTATTTCTAACTAAAACAAAAACTCTTAAAAAAACTCATTGAAATAAAGCTGAAATATAAATATTAGCAAAAAATGAAATATAAATATTAGCCAAAAATTAAATTGTTGCTCTGTAAACTAACTGAAATAGAATAATTTTAAGATGAGGTATAAAATTACTAAAACTGAAATAAAGCTAAAGCTAAATAAAAAATTGTAAAAGCAGGAACTAATAAAAATGACAAAATCTAGTATTTTTTAATTTATTTATTTATTTTTTAAATAAGGTAAAAATACAATGAAAATAAATTATATAAACATAAAAGCTTATTTAAAATATATTATAAATATATATATATATATATATATATATATATATATAATATATATATATATATATATATATATATATATATATATATATATATATTATGTATATTAAAAAAATTAATATAAATATTACTGAAATAAAATTGCTGTAATCAGATCATTGACTGATTTGAGACTTAACCAATAGCCAGACTTAACCAATAGCCAAATTGCAAACTCACATCCAGGTCTGGCTCTGTTATGATATGGATGTCCCCTCACAGTCTAAGCAAATCCCACTCTATATTTTCTTCTCATCAAATATTCTGTTTCACTCAGAATGGCATCAAATTACAGATATAAAATTGGTCACAAATAATGTTTCACTATAAGGTGTGTTTAATCCATAACATTCATTTAATATTTGTTGAACTATGTAATACAATCACAAAATCTGTTACAGTCTGGTCCGACACTACATACTGGGAAGGGAATCTCTGATATTTTTTTATGCTCATAACACAGATCACAAATTCTTTTTGCTCTTCTCTGTCTACTCTGAGCGTCAGGACAGAGTAAAGTCTACAGACAGCTGAATTTCGGAACGTAGTGTAAGAGGGGGGAAATAAGCTGGATATATTCCCAGTGCGGTGAAGTCTCTGGATCTGATACCAGCTGTTACTCTGGATTTAGACTGACTGATGTGCAGAGGACACTCAACACAGCGAGTGATCTTGCGTATGTTGCAGGGGCCAAGTAGGTTGCAGGTATTTATTGTTTTAACATGGGGCGGCAGTGATGCGTTGACGAACACTGGCCATTTACACATCTCGAATACTCTCGCCCCAGGCCAGAGAGAGAGAGATGGGGAGGTGGAAGAACACAAGGCTGAGGTGATGCTGCTGGATGAAAGGGCAAGAGATATAAGTCTGGGGTTTGCGCTTGTGTACAGTAGGGATTCGTTCTGCCTTTTTTCTTGTTTTCATTGCTCTATCTCCCTTCGCTTTTGTGTATTCATACACAGAGTCTGAATATTGCAGCACAAGACAGCGGGAAGCAGCCTCCTGTTGATTTGGGGTTATCGAGTTAAGTTCTGATGTTTGACAGTAGCTTCATCACTACTGCTTTAATGCACCCGCAGGGACATACAGGTGCCAAGTGGGTCCATTTTTAGTCTTGTCCTGAGGCAGTTGATCAGAGTTAATTGTTTAAACTGTAAAAAACGAAGCAATGTAACTCTAGATCAGAAATCGTCCTCTTTGGCTTTTTGTTTGACACTCTGTCCTCTTGTTTTTTTTTTTTTTTTTAAACGGAATTAAATATTTAGTCTTGCAGGCTTCACAGTTTTGTTGTAAATCATCCAGTAATCTCCACACACTCCTGCAGCACAATACCGCAGCTCTGTGGCTTGATTTCTGAGCAACTCTTTTTAATTAGGTGACATATTTAAGCACTCCTCCCCCTGGTTTTATATCCATGTCTTCCACACTGCTTTTCTCTTCCTACCCTTCAAAAATGCGCTGCGCTTTTTTCCTGAGGTTCCTGTGAGGAGAATCAACCCCCCTAATGAGTTTCATCAGTGTAATTGATGCTGTAGGGTTGCTTTTACAACCATATAGACCACTGAGATCCCCAGGGTTCACAGTCTAAGATCTATCTGGGTCTGAAACTACTTCAAGCACGCACAGTACCATCTAACCTGTGAAATTACACACACTGGGCATGAGTATAGGAGAAAATGTAAACTTATAGGCAAGTATGTATAAGTATGCACAGACAGATATGTCTTTAATTTTTTTTTTTTTTTTTTATGGTATGGTTATTAGTACTAATGAAGGTAATGTACAATTTAATGAAATTATTTCATGCTTTTTAACATATGTATTTATACACAGTCATTCAAAAGTCTGGGGTCAGTAAGATTTTTTAAATGTTTTTGAAAGTCTCAATCTTTACTTAAAGGCTGAATTTATTTGATTAAAAATACAATATAAAGTGTAATATTGTTAAATATTCTAACAATCTAAAATTACCCTTTTCTATTTGAATATATTTTTAAATTAAAATGTTATTTATTCCTGTGATAAATTGCATTTTCAGCATCATTACTCCAGTCTTCAGTATCACATGATCATTCTAACATTGATTTGCTGCTCAAGAAATATTTCTTATTATAAATGTTTTCTATTAATTTTTTGATAAATAGAAAATTCATACATAAATGTTTGCACACTACACACACACACACACACACACACACACACACACACACATACATAGTGACAGTGAAGACATACTGTATAATGTTATATATGTATATATACAGTATATATGTGTGTATGTGTGTGCGCGCACACATGTTTTTCTATCTGGTGGGGATTTAAATAAATACACACCAACTCATGGGGACTCGTGTCACCGTGGGGACTTCAATTGAGGTACCCATGGGGAAACAAGCTTTCTAAATGAGAATGTATAAATGCAGAAAGTTTTCTGTGTGGGGTAGGTTTAGGTGTATAGGGTTGGTGTAGGGCAATAGAATATATGGTGTGTACAGTATAAAAACCATTATGACTGTGGAGAGTCTCCACAAGGATAGTAAGCCAAACATGTGTGTGTGTGTGTCTTATTCTTTTTGAACTTTTTTTTTTCATACAATGAATGTAAACTATTTTAATTTAGCAAAATTTTATATTTTAAAACTGAAAGTCTGAGACCAACCATAAAACAATAAAATAAAAATAGATAAAAAAAGATATTTATAAAAAGAAATGGTAAAAAAGCACCCAAGACAGCTTTAATGAGACTTTTATAATACCTTCAAAAATATTGTCCTCAAATTATCTTCTAAAATGTGGCAGAAGTTGAACCACCTATATTTAAATGTGGAAATAATCATCATTTAAAATGTGAATTGTCACTTTAACTGCAAAGAATCATATTCCTTTAGTTAGTTATGTTAATCTATTAACAGCCCTAATTGTTATATAGGCAGAATTTGGTAAGACTTTGGGGTTTTGAATGTGTCTCTCTCTAAAGGTAACTAATATCTATCATGCTTCATTTCAAGTGGGCGGTGTTTTCGATGCTATTCAGTGTGGCTATGTCTCTTCCTTAATTGTTCCCTGTGTGGCCATCTCTTTCCCTCCCTTTTTTTAGAAATTAATAAATACTTTTTTCCATTCCTTCATCCTCATGGAAAATTTTTCTCTGTTGGCTCCTGCATCACTTCCTCAGCCATCGCCGTGGCGACACCACCCCCCACCAACAGCAGCAGATGTAGCCCCAGCACTTTTCTGGGGCTTGTGCTGAGCCGAGAAAATGGCACTAAAACCAATGGAGCAACATCACCCATCAGAAATACCCTCAAAATAACATACAGGGCAATGTCTGTATTTTGTGTGTGTGTGTGTTTGTTTGTTTGTTTGTTTGTTTGTTTTTTGATGGACTCAGAGAATTGTTTTACAGGTTTCAGCTGAGCATATTGTCCTGCTGCTCAATCTTTGCCTGAGGCCAGATCACAGATTGTTGATGCAGTGTGTCCACAATCTCACCTTTGAGATTTTATGGAGAAAATCAGAATACAACAGAGGCTCTCAACCAGTTTTGCTTCAGGAACCAGATGGGGAAACCAACACAGTACCTATGATACAAAAGTGAACAAAAATGTCCTTAAAATCTATTGACAGTTGATGATTTTGGTTCCTAAATGTATCTTTAATTTCAGTGGTTTCATGCTCTTGGCAGCCAGTAATTCGCTACACAAAAGAGGGTGTGCTTGACACAAACCATGTTTATCCTTGCTGTGATCTATTTTTGATACTGTCTGGTTTGTATTTGTGTACCTTGTGTAGTTTTATTCATGGTTTTCAAGGATGAGGGCATGTCAACGCAACCTGTCCGTTTTGGCATCTGCCTAGTTTGGCTGCTTCTAACTCTCAGATCAATCTGTGCCAAAATACTGTAGAGTTTGATTGGACATGCAGCCCTTGACATCAACAAAAAATCATATGGCAAGCATTTTCTACTGCCTTTTAACACTCGATAGGCTTTCTTTTTATATGATTAGGCTGGTTAGCATGGCCTTGCTAGCCCCTGCTGGAAGATACCATAACTGTACCATCTGGCAAGAGCATCTTTTTCCATTGATAGTTATTCAAATTGCCATGTATTTTCTTCCAAGCAACAAATATGTGATCATATTATCGTAGATGCTTTACCAGTTGTTTTTGGAGGCTCTTAAAAGCATGAAATAAATGTATATTTCTCACTGTCTGCTGTTTTTGACATCGTAGGATAGTCGCCAACAAAGGTCTTCATGTTCTTATAGTGCCATCAGTCAATCCATGTTGTTCTGGGGAATTGATGGCCCATGAACAAAGATGCCACATACTTGCTGGGCTCCTGCGCTAAATCAACTGAGATAAATGTGAATGCTCACAGACAGCTTTATACAGGTATCGTTGAACCTAATATGCAAGATTACACTGTTCTCCTACATATTTGCTGAATGAAATCCAGTACTTGTTTCTTACTAATTTTGGGCTGCTGATTCCAAAAAAAAAGTGCCTGTTTTGCTTGAGCATGTCACACTTTCTCATGAAATATGATGCTTTTGATGCAACAACCATTTAACTATTGCATTATACCTTAATCACCAGAAAATCTGCCACAAAGACTATAATTTATATCTTCCTCTGAGCCAGATTTTTTTTTTTAATTTTTAGACAATTTTCACATGTATGATTCTGAACACATGCTAATTCTGATTTCCACTTTTTCCACTTTTCTTTTGCAGATTGTAAGTTAAATGGTGAATTATTATTATTATTATTATTATTATTATTAATTTTACTGCTTTTGTACATACAATATATATAATTTGAAAAATCTTCATTCTTAGTTTGTTAAAAAAAAATAAAAAAATACATGATGGAAAGTTTTTATTGCTATTCTTTAACTCAGCATCACCAGATTAGGTAATATTTTTGCAAATCAGCCGAATCAAGATGCAGAGCTGTGTTATGTGGTTAGTTGCATTTTATGATTTACATTTAGCATAGTTTTTTCCCTGCTCTCAATGACTTTATCATAACAGACCAGCGGCCTATTTTTGGGTCACAACCCACCAGATGAGAACTACTGCAATAAAACATGTTAAAATACAAAGTGTCTTTAGAAAAATGTCTGCCAACAGCCAGAGCGTGAAACACCACAGATCTTACAAAACGAGCTGGACAAACCGATAACACGGTGATGGATGCCACACCGTGAGCGGACAAATGAGAATGGAGGTTGCGATAGGATATCTGAAATGTGAGCAGGACAGCTGTGAAGCTGTGAAACGCTGGAGCGTGGCTGTTAAAGATTGCGTGTAGTGTGGGAGAACGATTGTGGGCAGCAGATAGGCTTTTTTCAGCACAATAATACAGGGATTTGTCAGGGGCAATGGTGATCATAAGAAAATGTGGCATGTTTTGTGTGTCTGCTTGCGTATGTTTGCTCATGTCAAGTGCTTTTCTGTGGATAGGATTTGATTACCAGACAGTTTGAGTCACAGTTCTGAGTCATTAGTTTCATTTGCCAGTCCTTCCATAAGAGCTCGGAGAACATGCAGTAAAAAGGCCCTCTTCTCTCTTGGTCTCTTTCTCTTTTTTCCCAGCTCTCGTTTCTCTCCCCCCCCCATCCTCGGTTTCTCTGGCGCTCTCTATGCTCTCACACTCGCAAACACCTCAGCGAGCCGTTCCCTAAATGTTCCCCCAATGTTCTTACATGTTCCTGAGTGTTAATGCATATCGATTAACAGTATATCTGCTATCCGCCTGCTGAAATTGAAGCAAATCAAACTACTTGACACAGGACATGATGTCAACTGTGGAAAAAAAGTGGAAAATTCAATTCTCACCATTTATTTATAGCTGCACACCATCTGAGTTCTGCTTTTTTGTTTGTGTTTCTCTCAGTTTTTATTAGTTTTCAATTTTATATATATATTCATATATATATATATATATATATATATATATATATATATATGCAGTATCAGGATCTATAAAATGTATCTGGTAATTTATCTGGTAACATCTGGAAAAATATATATAAATTAAGTATATTTGACCTGTTCTACTCTATATCTCAAACACAAAAAAAAGACATAAAACGAATCTCCTGACAATCAGAAATAAATCTGTGAATTGTATTTGACTTGTTAATTTGAATTGCCCATCTAAATGAATGAACTGATTTGCTAAAATCAGACTACGCAATGAAATGGCTGTTTTTGACAGCTTTTTGATTATAAAAGCCCTTGTTGTTAATTCTGTGAAAGAAACATTAGTAATACAGTGTTTTTTTTCTGTTATGCTGCTAATTGTTGGGAAAAGTTGCATTGTATGAGCAGAGATGGGCAGTAGTTTAATGAAATGTATTTAAAATATGTATTTAATTACTTTAGTGTATTTTGTAATTTGTATTTTTGAAAAAAAATCTAATGTAATTTGTAATTAAATACTTTGAGAGACAGTATTTCGTATTTGAAATACAAAATCAAGTAGATAATTTTATTCTCAGATAATACAATATATTTTTTCACCTTTGTTATAGTGTTGCAAAACTACAATCTATCACAGTTTTTGCTAGATGCAAGTGAATCATATGACCTCCTGTTGGATCCATATAGGCGGAGTCTAAAAGGGTTAGTTCACCCAAAAATTAAACTTCTGTCATTAAATACTCACCCTCATGTCGTCCACTCCTGTAAGACCTTTGTTCATCTTGGAAAATAAGAGTGAGTTGTCTTGATGAGTGAGTCTTCTATCGCATAAACACAACACAAATGCTTTATGATGCTCTCATGAATGCACAATGCTGATCAATGTTTTCATAAATAAATTTGTAAATGATGTTTTTGTGAAAACAAAGCAATCGATTCATAAAACTGAGGTTAAACCACTGCAGTTACGTGGAGTAGCCTACTTTAATTTCTTTCCAACCATTCTGAGCTTTGAATGTGTAGCTAAGTTGCATTGCTGCCTATGGGACAGAAAGCTCTCAGATTTCATCAAAATATCTTCAGTAGTCAGTTACTCCAGGATTTAGCGATTTTGCGATCGCAAAATTTATTGCAAAATCAAGCAAACTCCGCAATTTTCGCAAAAGCATGCAAATTTTCATAATTGACGAAACTTTTCTAAAGAATTTGGGCTTAGACGTGTCCCGGGATGTCATCGCAATGCGCATTCAGTCAAAGAAAGGTTGTTTCTCAGTTGGATGGAATGAACAGCCTTGTGTTCTCATCATGACCGATTTACAAGAGCCACAGTACATTGGATAAACGAATCAAAAGCAGAACAAAACCACGCTACTAATTTGGGCTATGCAGTGCAGACCATTTATCTGCTCGAGCCGGAGCCGTGGGCTGATCTTGATCACGTGACACTGATATACACAGCGCTGGGAGATACAATGTGAAGAAAGCAGTCAAATTTGCCACAGAATCAACATCTCTCTTAAATCTTGTGAGAAGCATTCAAATTCGGCGTAGAATTCTGTTAAAGCTACAGGTATCAGAACAAATGCCACTGATGTGGAAACCAAGAAAAACATTGTTCAATAAACACAAATCTCCACCACCGTTCACCACTGATTTAACAGTAAAACTACAGGAAAAACTAATGTTTTCTTGTGTTTTTAGTTTTTTAAGAAGTATTTTTGAAGTATTTAAAGGGTTAAAGTATTACCGAATTTGAAAGTTTTTTTTTTTTTTAATGTGAAGATATTTCTTCATCCTTCATAGGTTTCCCCCATGTATAAAACAAAAAAGTTTCATAATGTAGGAAAGCAAACAATTATTTAAAAATAAAAAAAAGATTACCACTAGTAGATGGCTGCAGAAAAGTACTTATATGCCATTTCCACTCCCTAATATGTACATTTTTGTAGTCATTAAATTATATTTAGACATTATGAATGACAGTAATAAAAGTACATTTTATCAGATGTAATATATTTATTATATCTGTAAGAAGTCTGCTTAAGATCTGGGAATCATCTGCTGTGTGCTCTGATAAACATCTCAGAAGCAGTTTTACATGCGTTCTAATAAATGTCTATTTGACATCTGACAGAAAACATCTTAGAGACGTACTGCAGATGAACAAGCACTCTTAAAAATACATCTTGCATAAATGCAGACATTAAATAGATGTCTCCGAGATGTACATGAGCTTTACTGTCAGGTGCTGGGGCCACCTTCTGTAGAACTTAATGGCACTAGTTCTGGTGTTGTCAAACGTTAGTCTGGAGACCTACAGTGGTTCTCGAAGTCAGAAAAGTGTTCAGTGTTAGAAGAATGTTGTCTATGGTATATTTTCACAACAAAACAATAAGAAATGCCGGAAATATCACGCAAATTTTGAGAAAAGCAGCAGCAAAATCAGTCATTTTAGGCCGCAAAAATCAGAAAAAAAGTTCCGCGAAATCCTGGAGGGACTGATTAGTGTTCACAAGAGGAACAAAGGTCTTATCGGTCTGAAACACATGAGGGTGAGTAATTAATGACAGATTCATTTCCATTTTTGGGTGAACTAAAATTTAAAACAATGAAAGAACCTGTTTTGGTGCTCAGTGAAAACTGTTATGTATTAAAATATACAGTATACTATCAGATATTGCTCACTGAATATTATTACAGGACAGAAGAAAAAGCTGTGCTGCTCTACTTCTTTTTTAGCTGACATATGACGTTAGCTTGCTCGCTTAAGTTAGCTACTTGATTCTATGGACAAAATGATTTTTTAAAGGGGATTTATGAAATAATGTTCAAGTATTAATCACTTTTTATTGCCAATGTGTGAACAGCATGTAACAAAACTTTAAAAATGAGAGCCTGCACATATTTTACCTTTATTCTACACCGCTGTTTCTGTTCTCGTTAAAATGGTCTGTTGAGTTCCTGGTTCTATGAGGCCCCTCCCTCAGAAATATTCAGTCAGGCTCAGATTGGTTAGCTGGCTCAGTGTGTTGTGATTCTCTAAACGCCACACCCCTTTAACCATTATGGGTAGTTGCATGTTCCTGAAGGCAGGGTTTATGTGAACATCCAGGGTTAGTGATTTCACAAACCCAGGAAAAAGCTTGTTGTAGTCCTTACCAGCTTTTTTGTAGTCCTTAAACAGTGATTTCTTTAAAAGAAAATATCTCCCTTTGCATTGAACTTTGAGCATTGTATAACTTTGCAGAAGTTGTTTATGCTCTACTACACACTAACTAAAGTTTAAAAAAATTAAATCACAATAAACCACACCTTTAAGCTAGTCAAGTTATACTATCAGATACATTCTTACAAAATCAGTTCAAATCACATTAATGTCAATTACCAGGTGGATGAGAATACTTGAGGTGTGCTCAGCAAGATTTTACAGTGCAGGTGTGCAGTTTGATATACTGCCCTAAATGGCCAGATCTCCAGCAAAGCCTATAACATGTCTGATCATATTTCAATACAATTATGCAAGTTAGCTTTATATTTGGAGGTGAAGTGTGTAATTTCTGTCCATCTAGCTGCACCTAAAGAAAGTCTTGATTTCATCAAAAAAAAAAAAAATCTTTTTTTATGGATTTTTAATAATATTATGAATATAATTTTTCTTATACATGCAGGCTTGGTAACATCAGCAGAACAGAAAAAAAATAATTTGAAAAGTGGATAAAGCTTTTATGTTTTAATGAAAGATTATAAAAACATTTATAATACCTTCAGAACAATGTGCACTGATGAACAATGCAAAATTTGGCCGAATTCACTGTATGAATTATTATTATTATTTTTTTTATTTAGTTTTTTTTTTTGATGTGTGCAGACTCTTAGGACAAGCCTCCAAAGTCTTATTCTCTTCACATCATAATCACTATATATATATATATATATATACACTCACCAGCCACTTTGTTAGGTACACCTATTCAATTGCTTGGTAACACAATTTGCTAATCAGCCAATCACATGGCAGAAACTCAATACATTTAGGCATATATATATGGTGAAGACGACATCAATATCGAAGTTTAAACTGAGTTCAAACCGAGCATCAGAAAAGGGAAGAAAGGTGATTTAAGTGACTTTGAACGTGGAATGGTTGTTGGTGCCAGAGGGGCTGGTCTGAGTATTTCAAAAACTGCTAATCTACTGGGATTTTCACGCACAACCATCACTAGGGTTTACAGGGTCCAAAAAGAGAAAATATCCAGTGAGCAGCAGTTTTGTGGACGAAAATGCCTTGTTGATGTCAGAGGTCAGAGGAGAATGGGCAGACTGGTTAGAGATGATGGAAAGGCAACAGTAACTCAATAACCATAACCACCATTACAACCAAGGTATGCAGAATACCATCTCTGAACGCACAACACGTCGAACCCTGAAGCAGATGGGCTACAGCAGCAGAAGATCACACTGGGTGCCACTCCTGTCAGCTAAGAACAGGAAACGGAGGCTACAATTTGCACAGGTATACCAAAATTGGACAATAGAAGATTGGAAAAACGTTGCCTGGTCTGATGAGTCTCGATTTCTGCTGCGACATTCAGAAGGAAGGGTCAGAATTTGGCGTAAAGAATATGAAAGCATGGATCCATCCTGCCTTGTCTCAACGGTTCAGGCTAGTGGTGGTGGTGTAATGTGTGAGGGATATTTTCTTGGCACACTTTGGGCCCCTTAGTACCAATTGAGCATTGTTTAAACACCACAGCCTACCTGAGTATTGTTGCTGACCATGTCCATCTCTTTATGACTACAGTGTACCCATCTTCTGATGGCTACTTCCAGCAGGATAATGCTCCATGTCACAAAGCTCAAATAATCTCAGACTGGTTTCTTGAACATGACAATGAGTTCACTTTACTCAAATGGCCTCCACAGTCACCAGATCTCAATCCAATAGAGCAGCATTGGGATGTGGTGGAATGGGAGATTCACATCATGGATGTGCAGCCGACAAATCTGCAGCAACTGTGTGATGCTATCATGTCAATATGGACCAAAACTCTGCGGCATGTTTCCAACACCTTGTTGAATCTATGCCACGAAGAATTAAGGCAGTACTGAAGGCAAAAGGGGTCCAACCCGGCACTAGTAAGGTGTACCAAAGTGGCCAGTGAGTGTGTGTATATGTGTGTGTATATATATATATATATATATATATTATATATATATATATATATATATATATATATAACATGACATGACATGAAACTTGACATGAAAGAGTAGCGCATTTAAACATTTCTCTCTAATTAATAATGAAGATGACAACTTTAATTGCAAACTTCTAGCTGGTTTCTTCACTCAAAACACATGGAAAGCTAATAGAATTCTGTAGTCTCCATTATTTTACCACATATTCATATGTGATGTTACACTAGAGTGCCACCTCTAGCTCATTATGTATATTATAAGCTTTTTTCTCACACACGAACAACCTGTGAATAAGGCCGGTGAATACGCCACCAGCTGCCCACAGATCATACTCTATAAACCAGAGTAAGAGTGCTGATTGAGGATAAGGTTTTGCTTTTTATAGCCAACTAAATACGGCACAGTAGCTGATCCTGGATCAGCTCGAATCTGATGCTTTATATAGGCTGTGATAGTGACAGACTGGAGTCATTATGCATGTGTAGTGTGTCAGCTTGTGCTGATTAGGATCGCTGGGTATGATTGCTATCAAAAACAATTGGACAAGAGTTAATTAGCTTTTCTTTTAACGGTTACCATCGAATGTGGGACCAGGATGGAAACCAAGCATGTTCTTCGCAGGACAGCACGCACGCGCACACACACACGCATACTACATCGAAGACTGTCCCGTCCCAGGTGTACAGGAGCTGCGTGTGGTGTGTCCTACTTCCTGTACAGTGTGACTGTACCTTGGCTTGTGCGCGAGCGTGTGTGTAACGTTGCGACAAACACTGACCCATTTCAATATGCTGTAATGTTGGCAAGCCCGTATAAGTTTGTTCTTTTTCGAGAGAGAAGGAGCTTTTAATCTTGTAATGCAAGTGGGTTCAATTATAAACCAAGAACGCCAGAATTCAAATTTAGCACCTTTTAGTTGCCAAGATAATAAACACCTGTCCCCCTAAGTCAAAGTTTACCACGGGCAAGATCGGACGTTGAGCATTGCAGAGTAAAGTGAGTTCATGCGCAATGCTGCCACTACATCACCAAAGTGATATTGTACAAACGTTCGCAGGCAGACTTCTCTTAAGTGCGCTCGTGAGTGTGTTGCGCGTCGGACACACGTCCCAGTTTTGGCACTAAGGCGAGTGTGTAGGAACCCAGCGCGTCCTCCTCTCTCTCCTCTAACCTCCTCACAGCGAGACGCACGATTCCACAGGATGCTTCACCATATGCTTCTCTTAACCACTGAGATCGGGGTTTGGATGTAGGCGATCCATCGGGCGCAGAGCGAGTTCTGGATTTGGATGCTTCGCTGGCACGGCTTTGCGGGTGATGGTGAAGCGCATCTTGCGCGGTGCCGCACGATTCCTCGATCTTTCCTCGGGACGTTTGGCGAAGGGAAATGTGAAGAAGGCTTAAAGAATGGCATGTAAACATGGTTTCTGCCAAGAAGGAGATGGTGACTGCGATGTACCCCCACTTCTATTTCCACTCTCCTCTACTTTCTGTGTGTGGCGGCTTGGTGAGTTCCAACTGGATGTGAGCGTTACGCATGGCATCTTTACGCCTCGAGGTTACAAACGACAAACCCGGGCGTCTTTGAACTGTTTGTGCAGTTGATTGATACGAAAAATAGGCGTTTATTTCATGTGTGCGCAATGTTAAAATGCTACAGTTTGCTCTGTGTTGTTTTTAGCATAAAGAGAATATCTGGACAGATCAGAAAGGATGAGAAATTATACCCGGAAAATTTCACACGCATTCTGGACCGACTTCTGGATGGATACGACAACAGGCTCCGACCTGGATTTGGGGGTACGTGCCAAAATCTTCACAATCATTTGGCCAAAAAAAAAAGCTCACGTTGCTTTTAAAGCTTCTCGCGCAAAACAAGCTCTCCAAATGTTGTGTTTTTACGCAGGTCGCATGCTGTTACCAAGTGTGTTTTGTTTGGTGAGAGTTGGTGTCCTCTGAGGGGAGATGGAGGTGTAAGCCAACTCCAAATGTCCTTTTGCTGCCCACTTTCTTTCTCTGCTCTCCATGTATCTGTTATCGGTGCCGTTTGGTACTTTAAGCGAGTTTAGTTATGTAATCGCGCCAAGGAATCCGCTTAATGCACACATTTTAAGTAGGAAGAGTACAGATGTTCGCCTTGTTTGCGTAAACCGCTCACTTTGCCCACACTCTCCTATCTTTAAACAGCGCGCATCAGCGTTTTAACCTGTTTTGCGAAGCCAAATTATTCGCTGCTGTGTAAAGGTTGGTCTTGAGCGAATAACGTTGCTCTATTTTTGAATACAATATCACGGAAGATTTGACTGTGGTCATTGTGCTTAAAAACTTCAGAATTAACCTCTTAGAGTGTGCTTGAAAAATTTAAAAATAGCCCAAAATATCTGGATATTAAACTTCGCGTGTAAAATTTAACACTTTATGTCTTTATTTATAGCATGAAAAAGCATTATTAGATTATATGATGCTTTAGAGATCATTAATTTGTCTGCATGCAAATTGTTAGAAATGGAATTAAATATTTTCAGCCTAGAAACATGAGCTAGTGATTTATTAATCATTATATAATATTGATTAATGACCTTATGGATGAAAGTTACTATATAAAGAAAAACATCAAGACTTGCTGCACACATCACAGTTGCATTTCCTTTCCCTCATTTAATTTTTTACCCAAGAAATAAATAATCAAATCAAAGACTGTGGTTCTCTATGCGTAATGCCAGGATGTGATTGGAGCTCTGGGAATGAAGCTCTGGTTTTTTATGTAACTTTAGTGAAGAGGCAGAGAGCACATCTCTCCAAACAGAGCAGCACACCCACCTTCACATGACAAGAGCTCTCTAGCGGAGCTAGATCAGGCTGGAGGGGCTTGATCAGCTCTCAGCTAGATGGTGTGGGTTCACAGTTCTAGTAGGATCGCATGAGTTTCCCTTGCCAAAGAATCCATTGCTTCAGAGATGATAGATATCAGGGCTCGGGTGTTAGTCTCTTACCACTGGCCTTGTTGTTGTCGTCTGATTGTTGCACCATGAGGACTTGGGTTTGAAGAAATACACTTTTCAAAATATACTGTTTTATGTAATTCACCCAAAATTGAAAATTCACTCTAATGTTGTTACAAATCTGTTATTATTTCTGTGGAACATAAAAATAGCAAATTTGATCACTGGTGCATATGAAAAAAAGCACAAAAAAATTAGTCCATACTACTTGTCCACTATATTCCAAGCCCTCCGAAATCAGTGGCTTGAAGGAAAGATTTTTTCTTTTGTAAATGACAAGCTAAATTTTGAGTTACTGTTTCTCATAAAAGCTGTCTTATGGCTTCAGATGACTTGGAACATAGAGCATGAGTCATGTGGACTATTTTTTCACATTTAAAATATTTTTTTTTTTTTTAGTTTTTTGGAACTTTCTAGAGCATGACTAATCACTACTGAAAAAGAGGTGCAGGATTTACATACTTTAAAACAAATTTCACAAATATTTCTAACAATTCTCAGAAATTGCTACATGTTGCACATAATAACACAAAGAAACAGCAAGTAACACTAAATTAAATGTGAAATTTTGAAGACTGAATTATTATTTTCTTGCAAAATGCACTGCAGTAATCATTGTTTTATTTACAACTCTAAAATAATAATAATAATAATAATAATAATAATAATTTTTACATTGCATGAACTGTATTTAAAATAAAAGCTGTGTGAAAATCTTCCTTCTGTGTTTCAATAGAAACAAATGAGATAATTGTCCCGCAGTAAGCGTATAGATAAAGTGAATGTGAAAAGCAGCTTTGGTATGAGAAATGTTTCATATTGAGACCTTTGACTTGTGATTGCATACGTTGGTCTTTTTGGCAAAATCTGCACGGTTTTAGGGACTGTTGAGATCTCTTTTAAATCTCTAGAGGAGATGCATCTGAAAGCTGGAGACCTAAGAAACCTCCTTTTACTCTCAGTTTAATCTCCTTTGTGTTGTAGGTTGGTTTGAGATATTTGAGATATTTATTTTTTTTATTTTTTTATTTTTGTGTGCATTGAAATGAGTGAGATTGTTCCTGTCTTTCATATTTCTGTAGGATTCATGGTTGTCAACTTGTGCTCAGAGTTTAAACTTTGTTTAATGACAGATGATCCGGTTTTCTTGTGTTTGACTGAAGGCACTTCTCTCTCAAGTGATTTACTCAAGCATCTATCAGAGAACCTCTAGAACATTAAGAGTTTAACCCTCACAAGTTCAGCCAATGAGACGGTTCAGTGATATCATGTGATTTAGAGCTTTGAGTGCCTGAGTCTGTTTTCAGTGACACTTTATTCTTTATTTATTTGTTTATTTAATTATTTCATTTTTCTCTCCACAAGAATTTGGTAAAAGTAGATAAATAAATGAGAAATGGTCAGAGAAAACCGGGAAAACTGAAATCCAAACTGACGCTATTTTCTTTCCTAATACAAAATCCTGGTCATATTGTGAAGTACTTGGCAGTGTAGGTTTTTAAGAAAGAAATCTGTATAATCTACCTCAGAATTAACTTTCCTTTTTGGCCTGATGTCACCATCCAAGATGAAGATGAGTTTCTTTCTTCATCATTTGGAGAGAAATTTAGCATTACGTCACTTGCTTACCAATGGATCATCTTGGAATGAATAAGGTGCCGTCAGAATGAGAATCCAAACATCTGATAAAACATCACAATAATCCACAAATAATCCATGTTCCATCTATTAACGTCTAGTGAAGCAAAAAGCTGTATTTCCATCTATTAACGTGCTACAATGTTCTGAACTTCAAACTTTTTTGCTTCTGGATAAAATATGAGTCCTCTATCCATAATATTGCTTTATTCAGTGAAAAAGTCAGTTTTTATCAGCTGTTTGGACTCTCATTCTGACAGCACCCATTCACTGCAGAGGATCCATTGATGAGCAAGTGAGTGTAATGGCTAAATTTTCTGAAGAAACAAACTCCTCTACATCTTAGATGGCCAGAGGGGTGAATTTTCCACAGTATTATCATCTTTGAGTGAACTATTGCCTTTTAGCCAAATAGCTGTTTAGGTGTTGTTTTAGACTAACATAATACTGTAGGTAATGCACCAAGGAGTTGTTATCTAATGCTGCTTAACATGTGTCATAAAGGTTATGCAGTATTAGCAAATAACTACAGATTTTCCACTCCGCTATGACTCACATTTAGCTCTGATTCCATTCTGATATGAAACACACACTATCATCAAATAAGTTCCTGATTGATCAAAAAAGACCTGACCAGCATTTTTTCTCATTTAAGAAGGCAAGTGAGTCGAGAATGTGGGTTCATGTTGACCTGAGAGCAAAAAAGCAAAAGCAATGCTGTGTTAATCCATTTATTTATTTATTTATTTATTTATTTTGGTAATATCTGGTTTGGGTCACATCCATAGATCACATACGTTTTGTGCATTTCTTCAGATCAGTTTCTAGTCCTAAGAGGTTTAATGTGATTCTGATTTCTGTGTCCGACCAGGTCCAGTGACAGAAGTGAAGACCGATATTTACGTCACAAGTTTCGGCCCAGTTTCCGACGTGGAGATGGTGAGTGCTCTGAGATGTATATGATTATGTGTGAACAGGTTGGATTTGTGTGAGTACATGTATGTGTGCACAAGCAGCTGTTATATAAGGTGTCATTATCCATCCACTGAGATATGATTAAAATTAATAATTCAGGCAGCTTGCCATTTAGATCAGAGCAAGGTATCTGCTTAGTCAGAGTGAATCAAGTACTGTGTGGCAGAGGTTAAAATATATATATAAAATTTGTGATTGAGTCAACAATTTCAGCAGGTATTTTCCCCTGAGAAGAATATGAGGTTCAGCACCTCGCACAAGAGCATAACAGCACTAAATGTGACCAAATTTACAGTGTTTAGAGCAGATTGGCACCTGCAATATTAAAACCAGCAAAAAGGAATGCACAAAATTCCGTATTGTTATATGTTTCCAAGTGAATATATTCATATTATATTCAGCTGGTTTTCTCCAGTACACTGAGAAAAAAAAGGTCTAGAAACAATTTTCACTCAAATAATTACAAACAAATAATTACAAAGAAATGTCAAGTAACACAACACAAGTAGAAAAAAAGAAAGAAACTGTATTTAATTGTAAAACATGCTCCAGCAGTCTTTGTTTTATTCACAACTTTGAAAAATTCATATTTACAGTGGACTTGATTGGCTTTTGAAAAAATCCTATAATATTATTGGTGAATGTTATTTTTCCCTGCCCACACAACCTTGTTGTGTTACAGTTACAGGGGTTTTTTATTTAAAAAAAAAAAAAAAAGAAAGAAAATTTATGCTTGAGAGCATATTGAGACCCTAGACTTTAGATTGCATACTCTGGTATTTGAATAATCTGCACAGTTTGAGACATTTCTTTTAAAAAGTAAATAGGGTTCATGTTCATTTATTTTATTTATTTATTTACAAGGAAATTCTTTCTTGGAGGAATTTGATTGAAAATGTTTAAGTTCATGTTGAGACCTTTGACTTGACTAAATTGACTACTTTGGTATTTTGCATACTTTTTGATGAATCTGCACAGTTTGAGAAAATAAAATAAATAGGATTCAGTTTGACTGTATATAATTGTATCAGTAAGATTTTTATTTTTAAGTGTTACAGTGGATTTCTTACAAAAAAAAAACTCTTTATTGGAAGAATTTGATGAGAAATCTATGGTGCCCGGGAGCTGACGTGATCGGTTAACTTAGTTTTGTCGTGGCCCCGACATAATACCTCGTGGGAATGTGATAATATATTGTGGCCATGAGCTCATTTTGTTGATGGAACGACATTTTTTCTCGTGGCCACGAGTTTAATGCGTAAACAAACCTGTGTGACCAAAGCAACCTGGGATTATCAGAGATGGATTCATTAATATTTTATTTTGAATTAAGAAATTATTATATTTAATTACTATTTATTATATAAATTATTACATTATTAGATTATTATATTAACCATAGGCCTTGGCTGTGGTTAATATAATTGACTGTATTACATGCAATATTCCATTTTATTTCGTCTAATTAATAGACCGTAATTATAAACACTATAGTGTTTCGTTGAGGAATTAATCATTCACATAGTTTAATTTGTAAATGAAAACACAACACACTCATTTATCAGCACACATAGGCATAAATACAATCATAAAGTTTATTGGCATAATTGTCAGGCATTTATTTGCAAAATATATGGTAGGCTAGCAAATTCTAGCATAATTATACAAAACGCACAAATTGAAAGGGGAAATAAGCATATATAATAAATATAAAAATATAGCTCTTATAAGTTAATGTAATAATAATAATAATAATAATATTAATGATAATATACAAATATTAAATTAAATGTTTAATTTTAATAAAAATGTTTTATCTATCTCTGATAATCCAGTGTTGCTATGGTCGCTCAGGTTTGTTTACGCATTAAACTCATGGTCACGAGAAAAATATGTCGTTCCCTTGACATAAGAAGTCGTGGCCAAGAGAAATGGATGTCGTTTGCTCAAAATTGCATCTCTGGGCCACGACTTAAGGATGTCGTTAACTCGACAAAATGATCTTGTGTTCACAACATAATATCAAGTTCCCCCCCCACGAGTTAATATGACGTTTCACACAAACTAATATCTCGTGGCCACGACTTAACATCACGTTCCCTCCCCCGAGTTATTATGACATGGCCACGAAATGATTTTGTGTTCTGAACTTGTTATCTAGTTGGCACGATTTAATTTGTTGTTTTCATACCGAGATTATTCTAAAAAGTAAATAGGGTTCATTTTTGATTGTTTTTAAGGTTTGCAGGGGGGGAATTTTTCAGGAGCACAATTTGTCAGCATGAGGGCAAGTGTTTGTTTAAGTGTGTAGACAGTGGTTTTGCAAGATTATGGTGGATTCTTTTTTATTTATTTTTTTATTGAGAAGTTGCTTTTTACAGAAGCACTCTAATGAAGCATTCTGTCAGGAGTAAATCAGATTGATTTGCATGCTCTTTTGACTGCTCTATATCTGTACCTTCTTCCAGGAGTACACCATGGACGTGTTCTTCCGCCAGACGTGGGTGGATAGGCGGTTAAGGTACGATGGCCCGGTGGAGATCCTCCGGCTAAATAACCTGATGGTGACCAAAGTTTGGACCCCTGACACTTTCTTCAGGAACGGCAAAGATCTGTGGCTCCACAACATGACGGCACCCAACAGACTCTTCCGAATCATGAAGAACGGCACTATCCTGTACACTATGAGGTACAGCACGCATCCGTTCCAGTCCTGAGTTCAATTTACGCTGAAAAGAGAGTTTGGCAGACTGTGTTTGCTCGTCTGGTTGACTGACGTTATGCCAAGTAGGATGTGTTCCCCCTGGATCATTCTTTTGTTGGTCCCTGCAACAACATTTGTGTTCAGTGGAAAATTGCCGGTTGATATGAATGTTGTTGAAGCCTCAAACGCCACCCTACCCTAAGGATAACAGTACAATACTAGCTGTTTGAAAGAAAAGGATGTTGATCCAGGAACATGTCCTAATTGGTGAAAAGAACTTTGAAGGTGTTGCTGGACATCACATCCTCAATATTATAACCATTTTATCTGTGTTTTTTTTACAGGTTGACAATAATTGCAGAATGTCCAATGAGACTGGTTAATTTCCCGATGGATGGCCACTCCTGCCCTCTCAAGTTTGGCAGCTGTGAGGATTACACTTTATATGTTGATTTTTCTTTTTTTACAGAACACTAAAGCATGATTTGAGACAGTATTTCAGAGTAAAGGAACATGGCAGTTTGGACTGACGAGAAGAACATTACTTATGAAGTGTTTCTTGATGAGCACTGAAATATTCCCTTCTTTAAAAAATGGATTTCTCTCTCTCTTCACTGTTAGATGACTAAACAATTCATACGGGAAAAAGAATTGATTATTTAAGGTTTTTAAGGGTAATTGACTCTACAAATTCAGAATTGAAGTTCATCTATATGCTTGTGTACTTCTAAAAGCTGACAAAATTTACTTATAGCATGCAAATTTAAAATTCAAAAGCTTTCAGGAAAAGGCCAAACCTATTGATAACTTGTTAGAATTTGATTGCATTTGTTTTTGTCCCGTCAAATGCTTTCTAGAATGCAAATATCACTTAATCTTAAAACACACCAAAAACACACATTGGAAATGTGGCTGATTCAGAATACTATTCTGAATTGAGACTGTGTTTGTCAAAACACGGCTGTGTTCAAAACAGCACACTGCACATACTATTTCTATATAGTATATACATTACCATTCAAAAGTTGGAATTTTTATGATTTTGAAAGTAGTCTCTTATGCTCACCAAGGCAGTATTTATTTGATCAAATACATTAACGCTGTAAATACAATTGCATTTTAAAATAGTTTTGTATTTGAACATTGTTGTAAAATGTTATTTATTGCTTTGTTCTATGTGATGCAAAGCTGAATTTCAGCGTCATTACTACTCAATTTTTTCACTCAAGTTAACACTCAATTTTTTCACTCAAGTTAACCCCAGTCTTCAGAAACATTTCTTCTTATTATAAATGTTGATAACAGTTCAAAAGAACAGCATTTATTTGAAACATTATAAATGTCTTTACTGACACTTTTGGCCAAATGAGTGTATCTGAATAAAAATTGTTATTTCTATACCAACCCCAAACTTTTGATAGATAGTGTATACAGTAAATAGTATGTGTATTTTATGTGTAATAGCTGAATTGCTTACTACATTTGCCAAAAAATAATAATAATAATAATAATAATTATAGTGTTCAGGAGACCATACTGCATGGGATACTGCTTCCCACAATGCAATCTGCACAGCTTGACTTTTCAAGTAATGTTACAATTAAAAAAAAATATATTTCTTAAAAGTCAGACTGTCAAGTTTTGTATAAATAAATAAATGTTTATTTAAATTGAAATAGCATGCAGTATTCAATGTTTACTGCATAGCATGTACACTGTCAGTTTCCCTGGCTGCTAGTTTAAACGCTGAACAGTTCTTCATCTAGAATTACTTTTTCACAGTTGGCTAAGTAAATGCAAAAATATACATATATAAATATAAACACAGTATATAAGCTACAAGTTTAATTTAAATAAGCAAATACCTAGAGGTCTGAAAAGCAGCTCCTCTCCACAAGGAGAAATTACTTTTTTTCCTCCAAGTGTGTAAATACAGGGTTGGTTCATAAAACTGGTTCTAAAAACTGAACAAAGAATCTCCATATCAGCAGGACTGTTTCGTGACAGTCGGTCAGCAAAAAATCAAAAAACGAAAACGGGACAGGGGAAAACGGGAAGTTCAGGAACAGAAAGAGAAATCTGAAAAGAAGGCGTAATCTCAAATGGGAATATGTGGCAGGTGGGTAGGGCTCTTTTATGGAGACTGCTGGAAGATCTGGAGATAAAATCAATCCAGAGAGCTCCTGCTTGCGCATTGTGACATTGTGATGGAGGACGATCTTGATGTTTTGGTTTTTTAGTGGTGACTGTGCTAATGTGCTGACGGATATCTTGCTCTCTCTTCTTTGTCTTCTTATACATCTTTCTGTCCTTTCTCTGGGCCGGAGGGAAGCATCTAGACAGAGAGCTGTTCTTCCCCTGTAGAGGCGAGAAGGTCACCACAGCTTTCCCTCCTGCCCTGGGACATCGCAGACCTAAACAGCTCTCGTTTTCATTTTACCAGTCTTTCCTTTACACTCTGATACAGTTTTCTGCTCCTCTCTCATGTCATGTCATTCTCTTTTTTCTGTATTCATGTATTAGTGATGTTTGCTCGGGTCACTATAAGAGTAAGGATTAGTGATTTTTACTGTTCAAGTACTAAACTTTAAAACTGAAATTGTAGTATCATTATCAAAGGCTGCAATTTAATAAAATAAATACATGCGCTGCATGTTTCAGAGTGAAGCACCGCACTTTGTTCGTTTACACACGCAGCTTGTGATCTGCTGTTTTCAGTCTCTTAGTTTGTAGTAGAACTCATCTCTGCGTCTGCTCTGAGTTTGGGTCAAATTTTTGAACACAACGTACACCAACCTTCTTCCCAAAGCTTGTTATGGTTCTTGATATTGTGATCTGGTGTTTCTTATCTTACTAGTTCAAATGTATTGTCATAATTATAAAAACATTGTAGCACAGTTTTGCGATTTACTACACTTCCTTAGCCCTGCGTTCCTACTTTTTGCCATAAAAACTTGACATTGGTTTAATATTTGAAAATGAAGTGATTAAGGCAGCTATAATATTGGTATTATAATTTTATAGTTGTAATGTAAATTAATATAATTTTAATATTTATTATATTTTATTATTATTATATATATTTTTTAAGTACTCAGTTTATTATTTTACAATGAAATATTTCAATGTAATATGCCCTATTTATTTTGTTTACTAGTTTTTAATTTAGTAATATAAATTTTATAATAAACAGAAATAATAATAATAATAGTTTTATTGTACAGTCAATTATTATTTATTGTCATATTGAAATACAATTATATTAAAAATGGTCATTCACAAAACTGCACAGTCCAAAAACAAACACAGCAAACCTTAAGCTTTTAAGAAAAAAAAATAAAAATGTAAATCATATTCATGATTTTTATTTTAAAATATGGCGAAAACTCCTTATTGCATGGAAGTCCTATAAAATAACTGGATGTTGCCTGTAATGTTTATGTTCAATGTAACTCATTGATTATCTTAGTAAACCACCAGTATTATTTTATTAATATTGATTATATACTATTGCAGGTTTTTTATTTAGTTATTTTTTTTTACATTTTATATGTAATTGTGTTTGTGTTTTGTAATGTTTTACTAGCCTTTTTATATGTCTAAACAGTTTTTATTCATTAGTATTTAATTAGTTTTTTTTTTGTTTTATTTATTTTGGTACTTTTCAAGTTATTTAAATAGGTTATTATTATAGGTTATATTATATATAGATAGGTTGTTATATTAATTTAGGTTAACATTCATTTTGTACAAGAAAATGATTTTATTTTAGTTCATTTAAATAAACCCTGCAACCAGAAACAAAACATAAGCATCGTGACAGAAACTTTTTGTGCTGACATGTTCCAGTCCTTCAGAAAAATAGTTTTGTAATTATACTCATGTTTACTGATCCATCTCTTTCTTCCCAGCATGGGGGTTTTTTTTTTTCTTTGTCCCCTCAGTTTCCTTTGAAAATTTCTGTCATTGCCCAGCGTACTACAAAAAAAAAACTTTTTTTTTTTTTTTTTTGGAGAAAACAAAACTTGCTTAGTCTCTCTGTCCCGTCTCTCTTGTCCCTTGCTCACTCTCTTTCTATTTTCATGGGTTGTTGGTGGGTGTCTATGGAAGCCTTTCCTCCGCCTCTATTTCCCGTGTTGGGGGTTCAGAAAAAGCAAAGGAGAAAGAGACAGCAAGAAAGAGAGAAAAAAAAGAGAATTAAGGAAGATAGAGATGATGATGATGATCTCAAAGGAGGACAGGAGCACAGGGAACATGCTGAAAAACGGACTTCTGGATGTTCAGTCAGACTCTACTCCGAGAGCGTGAGCCGTTTTGATGTAGTAGGATTTCTCCCCCATAAATGAAATCTGTCTGATTCCGAGCAGTGGAGAACATCTCACGGATCTGATTTCTGTGTCAGGATGATTGTTCTGAGTTTGGCTCGGATTTGAGATTGGCAACGCACAGTGGAGGAAGTAGTGCAGCAGCGTGAAGAAAGATCATTGTCTAAGCGGCACCGGTTCGACCCTGAGCTCGAGAGACTAATACGCACAGTTCCATGCGTAGGCATACCCAGAGGAAGATTTATTGCGCTTCAAAGATTGCTCTTTCATTCAATAGCTCAGGAGATGTAATAATGTTCTTAGAAATGGGTTAATTGAAGTATTAACTCCTTTATTTTCCTTTGGTGAAATAAAAATAGCTAAAACGAGACAGTTGTTGATATAGTGGAGTTTGTTCTTCCTGTTGCCAAACTGCAGCAGTTTTTAGGAAAGAAAAAATCACAAATGAGATCTCTTTAATATCCTCATTTGTTTCTTCCTAAATATTTTTGTCTTGTTTTTCAGTACAAATATCAAACATTCTTAAATCAATCATATATTGACTAAAGAAGTAAAATGACTTAAGGGATTTATGTTCTTGTTTTTTTAAAAAAAAAATGCATCCAAATGAAGAAGGTTTATGCTTAAAATAAGAAGAAAAAAAATCTTTCGTACGGTTATAAAAATAAACTTAAAAAACTTTCAAGGGTTGCAAATATATATTTTTCTTACTGATAATTGGCAGATAATTGTTTCTGTTTGGAAAAGCATAAACGCACTTAATTTTGAATCAATTTTTTTCAGAAAGGAAAACGTAATTCTAAAGTAATTTTTACTTCCTCTAGTGGATTGCATGTCATTTAAAAATGTTTAGATATTTGTACTGAAAAAAAGCAGCAGGAGTGTCCATTTACTCTCTGTTTAATCACATTAGTCTTTTTCATTTCCACTGGGATACACACAATGCCACAGATATGGTCTGATTGTTAGTGTTATGCACACATATATTCTATATACTGTATCATGTAGGGTCTTGTTATGACAGCTCTGTTTTGTGTGTCAGATGCCTACCCAAAGACTGAGATGATCTACACCTGGACCAAAGGCCCGCACAGCATTCTGTGGATAGTCCCACCTGAATCGTCCAGCCTGGAGTACAGTACGACCTGATCGGGACAGGACTGTGTCAAGCGTACTGTAAATCTATCACAGGTACAGACACATAACATACTCTCACAGTGACACCAACATTTTTTGCTTACAAATATCTTGCATTATACAGGATACCACCGTTCAAATGTTTGGGGTCTGTATGATTGTTTTTGAAAGAAGTCTCTCTTATATTATCACCAAGTGGCCGCAATTTGATCAAATAACGTGTGAAATTCAATTTAAAACTAACTGTGTTTAGCTGCATTTAATTTAATCAAATACAGTAATACTGTAAAGTATTATTACATTTTAAAATAATTGTTTTGTATTTGAAAATATTTTGAAATGTAATGTTATTGCTGTGATGGAAAACAATTTTCAGAATCATTACTTCAGCAGTCACATGTGTCCATGATCCTTCAGAACTCATTCTAGTGTGCTGATTTTGCTAGTATTATTATTATCAATGTTGAAAACAGTTGTGCTACTTCAAATTTTTGTGGAACATGTGTTTTAGGGATTCTTTGATTAATAGTAGGTCCAATAACAGCATTTAAAATTAGAAATCTTGCATTGTAAATTATTTTACTGACAGCGCTTTGATCAATTTAATACATCCTTGCTGAAGAAAAGTATTTCATTTCTTTCAAAGAAATTGTAACTTGACCCCCCAAACTGTTGAACAGTTTAATGTAGTGCTTGCAATGCTGAAGTTGTATTGATATTTCTCACAAACACTGTGGTTGGGATTTAGTGCTAAACACCAATCTCTATATATTACATTTCTGTGTTTAATTCAGGTCACAATATATACCTCATTTAATAAAAAAAAAAAAAAAAAGAGAGAATCAGTTTGTTTTGGGGTTTTGTAATGTTTCATTTATTTAAAGTATAACAGTTTTTTATTGATAGAACTTTCAGCATTAAGGGCAATGACATCACATTTTTTGCATTCTAAATTCTTTCTTATATCTATTTCAATATTAGAATGATGATTGGTCAGTTTTTTTTATTTTTAACCATTTAAGCAACGTGTCCAAACCAGTCCTGTCACATGACAGGACATTTTTGTCAATTGCTTTGGGTTCTATCTATGTTGTCATCCATCTGTAACCACTGGTAAATAAAATCTCCATAAACATAATATATTAAAAAAAAAAGCTCTGATTGGATGTTTGTTATGTCCCAATATGCCAGCACCCTTTTGTCACTTTTAGTACAACAAAAAGGCCTTGTTGCTGTCAGGGTAGCGAACTGGACCATCTGGCATACAGTGGGGAAAATTTTTTAACTGGGGATTTGATCCCCTACTGATTTTTGTTAAGTAAGTTTGCCCACTTACAAAGAATGAAGGGTCTGTAATTTTTTATGGTAGGTTTATTTTTAACGGATAGAGACAGATATCAACCAAAAAATCCAAGGAAAAATAAAAAAATAAAAAAACACATTATAATAAAGGTTAGAAATTGATTGCATTTCAGTGAATTGAAATAAGTATTTGATCTCCCTACCAACCAGCCAGAATTCTGGCTCCCACAGATTGGTTATGTGCCCATGTGTAGCACAGATTAAGAACACTTTAAGAAGTTACTCATAGTGTCAGCTCGTTAGGTGTATAAGACACCTGTCCACACAATCTGTATCGATCCTCCGTTCCAACTTTTCTCATCACCACTGGCAAGACCAAAAGAGCTGTCAAAGGATATCAGAGGACAAGATTGTATGATCTGCACAGGCTTGATTGGGCTACAAGAACCATCATCAAGAAGCTTGGTGAGAAGGAGAGACAACAGTTGGTGAGTATTTTTTCGGAAATGAAGAAATACAAAACAACCACCAATCGGTCTCGGTCTGGAGCTCCATGCAAGATCTCGCCTCATGGGGTAAGGATGATCATGAGAAAAGGTTGCCTGCAAGGTCCCCCTGCTCAAGAAGGCACATGACCCCGCCCGTTTTTAAGTTTGCCAAAAAAATCTAAATGATTCAGAGAAGGCTCGGAGAAAGTGCTGAGGCCACATAGGACTAAAATATGAGCTCTTTGTCATTAACTTGAACTCGCCATTTTGGAGGGAGAGAAAAAAAATGCTGACCATGAACCCATGAACACCCATCCTACAGTCCAGCACGGTGGCGGAAACATTACACTTTGGGGCTGTTTTTTCTGCTAAGTGTATAGGACGACTTCACCGCATTGAGGGGTAAATGGGCCGGGCCATGTACTGCAAAATCTTGGACGAAGAACCTCCTTCCCTCAGCCAGAACAACTGAAGAGGATTCATGGATGGGATCTTCCAGCATGACAATGACCCGAAACATCCCGCCAAGGCAACAAAGGAGTGGCTCAAGAAGAAGCACATTAAGGGCATGGAGTGATTTGGCCAGCCTTTAGACCTCAATTCTAATAGAAAATCTGTGGAGGAGCTGAAACTTCAAGTTGCCAAATGATAGCCAAGAAACCTTAAGGACTTAGAAAAGGATGTGTAAAGAGAATTGGATCAAAATCCTCCTGAGATGTGTGGCGAACTTTGTGACCATCTACAAAAAAAGGTCTTACCCCCCTGTGCTTGCCAGCAAGGGTTTCTGCACCAAGTACTAAGTCATGTTTTTGCTTTGGGATCAAATACTTATTCCACTCACTGAAATGCAAATCAAATTTTTTTTTTTTTTTTTTTTTTTTTTGGTATTCTGTCTCTATCCTTTAAATTAAACCTACCATAAAAATTACAGACCCTTCATTTCTTTGTAAGTGGGCAAACTCTTACAAAATCAGCAGGGGATCAATAATTATTTTTTCCCACTGTATAGGCATTTTCCGGGAGGGCCGACCACGCTGAAGGAGTATCAAATGAGTATCAGGGAAGCTTCGTCATTTCAGGGTTATTTGTGTCACGTTGACATTACTTAAATTATTTGAATTTAACTACTTGAATTACTTAAAGTGTTAATCCTGCTTCCTGTTTGCTGTGCTGCTGGTTTGATGATGATGCTGGTGATCGTTAGCTCCGTTGTTAGCTTTGTTTTTTCTGTAGAATCTTACTATTACTCTCTCTTGTTTAAAGTGATAAATAGAACCTTAATTCCCACCATATTTCTAATATTTATCTATCAATCCATGCTGATTATTTTGATTGTTCGCTTTTATTCTAATCCGCGAGTGAGCGCACCTGCAGCGCGTTAGCATTCGTTAGCTTGTCATTAGTGGTTTCCATTCGTGCCTATCGCTTGTTTTTTCTTTTCTCATCTCCTCTCTCTCGCTCCGTTTCTTTCTCTCTCACGCCCGTATTTTTTTTCACAACTTCATCAAACACTGCTGGTAAGAATCATTCGTCAGCAATCACGGTAAGTAATTGGCTTATCCTGCTATTGTTATTTGCACCGCTTGCCACATGTATAGGTTTTGTATCCTCTCTGTTGGCAACGAGTGATTCACATGTGATAAATGCAGGGAATTAGTTAGGCTTGGACAGAAGAAATTTTAGAATTAGAGACATGCATCCAAACTTTATTGAGGACAGTAAGAATGTGGAGGGCTCTAGATACGGCTTTGATGCGACTTGCTCAGGGAGTCCCAGTAACATTGTTTGGTTCCGGTAAAAGGCGCCTCTGTCAGCAGGGACAACTTGGGTGGAACTGTGAGTGCGGCATAGTCCGCGGGTCTAAAAAAAACCCCCCCAAACGCACTCTTTCTGTTCCGATCAAAACATTCAACAGGTTTCTCACCCACTCAGTGACGCACCCACTGATAAACCTGTGAAAGTGCTCTAGTTATTGGTGTTCTAATTGTACGGAAACTGAAAAATAGAGACACCAACCCTCCGCCCATAGTCCCCAATGTTTTTTACACGGTCGAGCCGAGACGCCTGACATCTTGGCAACTTTAAAAGTGCTGGCCCCTAATTGCTAAACATAAATACAGTAAGACTGTTTATTCATACCCGGCGCTACTTGATGTATCGACGCTTCGCCAGTCGGAGATCACATAACAATACACACTTAAAAGTAGGTGTGTGAAACCTTGGCAAGCATGATGTCAGACACTGGTCCAAATTGTATGCTCTGTTCCCCTCCCCTGCCTAACAGTGGGTAATGAGATTACACAGCAACTGCCATCACTCAATGGCTGGGAATGTCGAAGTGTTGCCCCGCCAGAATAACGATAGGTTTCCATAGACAATGGGAATGGAGCTTTTTTGGGGCAGACCTGAACCTGTTTGAACAAGAGAGATGGTCTTCACCCTCCTTGTGGTGGTGCGGCTCCTCATCCTCTAGAAATATGGCCCACATATTCCTTTAGAGTTTGTACTTGACTAACTGGGCCCCCGGTCCAGGAAGCAGACAGACTGGCCATAACCCGAACTGTCCTGCCTAGCCGCCTCAAACGTCACAGAAGTCAGTGTAATTCTCAGCACAATAGAGACGCTATTCCCCTAGATATCACACTATAGAGAGTGTGGTCTGTCTGTTCCCTGAACTAGAAAATACAAAAAAATGGTCGCCACACAAATTTAGGGTAACAATTTTAAAAAAAAATTGAGGTTTAAAAATTGAGGTTCAACCAATAAAAACAAATGCCCTAAGGGATATAACACATGATAAAAGCTTGGCTTATTGAATATCAGGTCCCTTTCTATGAAAACACTTTTTGTAAATGATATGATCACTGATCATAACCTACTGTAGATGTGCTCTGTTTGACAGAAACCTGGCTAAAACCTGATGATTACATTATTTTAAATGAGGTCCTACCCCCCAAGATTACTGTTATAAAACATGAGCCACGTCCAAAAAGGTAAAGGGGGAGGTGTTGGCTTCAAGTTTTTAATAACAATGGTTTCAGTATTTCTCAGAGGGCGGGCTGTTCAAGTATAACTCAATTGAAGTTAAAGGTTTGCTTCAATATAACATTGTCCAGAGAAACACGTGTTACTGATAAATCCCCTGTGATGTTTGTACTGGCTAATGGATACAGGCCACCACCAGGCATCATACAGACTTTTTATAGAATTTGCTGATTTTTTATATCCGCAGTAAGTGCTGGCTGCAGATAAAAGTTTTAATTGTTGGTGATTTTAATATCCATGTTGATAATGAAAAAGATGCATTGGGATCAGCATTTATAGACATTCTTGAAGTTTTTTTTTTTTGTGATTTTTGTATTGGTGTTGGTATTTATAGAGATTCATTGGGATCAGCATTTGAATACTATCACATGGAATTGATGTTATGGTGTTAAATTATGCAGCCAAGCGATGATATCCTCAGAGATCATTATTTAGTTTTGTGCAAACTTCATATAGCTAAAACCTGTAAATTCTTCTTCTTGTTTACAAGTATTGTAAGATCACCATCAACTCTACCACAAAAGACTGCTGATTTGGTAGAAAAAGTAAATCTCCTGATGTACCCCATTCCTTAGAAAAACCTCAGAACACTTGATGATGTAACAGAAACTATGGACCTCTCTCCTTTTCTAGCATTTTTAAATACAGTTGCTCCTTTTACGCTTAAGGACGGATTAAGGAAAACAGTCTGACCACACACCGTGGGTATAATGAGCACATTCGCACCTTAAAGAGAGCAGCCCGGAAAATGGAGCACAGCTGGGAGGAAAACAAACACTAGAGGTATTTTGTTATTGCTTGGCCGCGGGAAGTAACCTATCCTACCAGAAAAGCATTAAACACCGTCTGCTGGATCTGATTACTTTTCGTTCTCCTTTTTAGAAAAAAACAAACATAACCCCTGGTATTTATTCAATGCAGTGGCTAAATTAATGAAAATCATAAATCTTATTCCTTAGAAAAGCCACGTCTACATTTTCTAGCATTTGTAAAACTGCTTTTTTTCCATCTCTCAAAAATATAATCTAATTTACGACCTATGCTGCTCAATGTCAAATGCAGACATGTTCAAATCCATGCATTTATGACCTCAAGGTTTAGGACTATTGTAATGCTCCCCAGTTGGGTGGGTTTTGTTTCTTCACCGCGTTTAATACACAAACTCCAGCTATGTCCAAAATGCAGCAGCTAGAGTTCTTACTAGAAACCAGAAAGTATGACCATATTAGCCTAGTTTTCTGTCAACACTGCACTGGCTCCCTATTACACATCGTTAGACTTTAAATCTTGCTTATTACTTATAAAGCCCTGGAATGGTTTATGCACCTCAATTTATTTGAATGAGTTTCTTGTTTACATTATACAGTCCTCCATGTCCCGCTGCATTCTCAAAACTCTGGGCAATTTGTATAAATACCTAGAATATCACAGTCAACTGCGGGCGGCAGATCCTTTTTCCCTATACAGTGCCTACAACTCTGGAATAACCTACCTAACATTGTTCGGGGAGACAGGACCCACTCTTTGCAGTTTTAAATCTAGATTTAAACTGACCCATCTCTTTAACCTGGCTTACACCATAACAACACTGAATACGCTTCTAGGTATATCCAAATCCGTAAAAGGATTTTAGGCTGCATTTAAATAGGTAAACTGGAACCCCGGGAACACTCCCATAAAACCCGATGTACTTTGCTAGAAGAATGGCATCTACGCTAATATTAATCTGTTTCTCTCTTATTCCGAGGTCACCGTAGCCAATCTGTATCCAAGTCAGATGGTCCCTGTAGTCATCCGGATCCAGTACGTATCTAGCCCAGATGGTGGATCAGCACCTAGAAAGGACCTCTACAGCCCTGAATGACACTTCATTTACAGCGATTTTTATCGTTGACCTTGATTTGCAAATGACTGCAACAGATACTAATTAAACTGAACCTGAGCTGCATGATGACATCACTGAATTCAATGATAAACTGCCTTTAACTGTCTTTTGCATTTTGCACATTATGGTTTTTTTTTGACATTTGGTTTTCTAACCCTAATTAATGTTTTTTTCAGTTTGCTTTGACACAATCTGTTTTGTTTAAAGCGCTATATAAATAAAGGTGACTTTTTGGGGGCCGATAATACTTTGGCCCAGGGACAGCAGTGCATTGGTTTCTCTTCTGTACTGTACTGACAGTATAAACACAATCGCAATGTGACATAGACGGAATGATGAAGTGTCTTGCTCCGACTACACAAATATTCCTTCACCCCTGGAAATATAAGGAAATATAAAAAAAGGTCTTTAAACAGAATGTTCACAGAGGCGGGATACAACAAAGACAAACGCTTCAACAGAGAAAACATCTACTGTAATTTAAAATGTCAGATGCAGAAATTCATCTCGTCCGCAATTTCAAACAAAGACTTTAATTTGTGGTGGAGTTTATACAGTAGGAATGTATCTGTGAAGGAAGAGTTTTATATGCATTTTCTTTTCATCTTACCTCCGAATAGTAACATATTAAGCAACACTATTTATTTAGAGCAGCGTCTTACCCGTGTTTACAGGAAAGGCTATATATTGAGAGCTGGTTTCATAAGCTCCACCTGCTGTCAGAGGGTGAATTTGCATTTTTAGCATAATTTCACAAATTTAAAATCAGACCACTGTTTGCTTTAAATCTTGTTATAGTACAATCTAATTTAAATTATTATTAATAATAATAATAATAATAATAACTTCTCATGCTACACATTAGTATCATCATGCTAGTTTTGTGTGTGATTTTTAGTTTGGTGTTTGATTATAATTTAGTGTTTGTTTATATTTTTTAATGGCTAGTTATTTTTTTAATAGAGGTTATGAATGTAATAGAGAAAATGAACAGCTTGATTTTCTTGTCTCTCTGCTTAAAAAAAAAAAAAAAAAAAAAAAAAAAAATTCAGCAATCAGTATCAGAAATCAGCCCATTTGCTGACAAGGGCAGTCCTGAATCGCCTTTTGAAAAATCTTAATCTGTGCATCTCTAGTTTTTGTAGATAGCCTTTTGTAGACAGTTACTTGACAGCAAGTCAAGAGCGAGTGAGTACACTGTCCACTTAAACTGGTATACACAGTAGGAATACACACACCGTGTTAGTGTGTGTGTGGGGGGGGGGGGGGGTTTGTGTGTGTTTTTTGTAATGTCAGTGTACATAGATGGGTGCTGTCTGACGGGACCAAATTCTTATTGTAGTGGTGGGCTGTTGGGACCAAAAATGCCAGGGTTGACTTTTTTTGTCCCAGTCCAGCCCTGGCTGCTGTAAACTTACCCTTGTTGTGCCTGGTTAGAACAAACTGCTGTTAGTCTTAATGGTTGCCCCTTTCCACATAGTCTTTACTGGTAAATTAGACCACGTAAAATTACCGCTAAGAGATCATGTGTGAACAGTGACCTTTTTTTATAAAACACAGTAAATTTGTTCTGGCAACTTATTACGGTATGAGAAGTTGTAACATTACCAGAAAATTAACGGTAATGTGCTCTGTGTGAACGCAGCACATTATTACCGGTATGAGTTCAGAACACGCTGAAGACAGACGTCTACTCTGGGCCAATCACAACATTCTGACGCTCTGTTTATGGAAGTCAAAGAAATGTCTAAAGTCATCTAATACGACCTCTCAGGGCCAAAAGCGCTGCATGAATTTGAACATTGACACAAAAATGAAAACATCCGTAAAAACACTGACAGTCTAAACCCCTCCATGTTTACAAAACACAACACCGGGACGCGCAGCCGTTGAAAGGCTTTTAGACGTCATTTCCAGTTAATGAGCCACAGAAGTTTCCATTATTTTTGCAATTGATGTGTGAAAATGGGTGTTGGTTGGTTTATTTGAAAGAAGAAGGAAGGTACTTACTTACCTGTGTGAACGGCACATTTTTGTATTTAGTCTTTCAGGTAATTTTTACAGCAATTTACAGGCATTACTGTGTGAAAGGGGCTAGTGGCTCTGTGTGAAACAACATATTTAATTGACACGGAAATCTAATCTTACCGTAAACTCCAAAAACTGTTATTTCTTTCTGTTGATGCAAATCTAGTTTTGTTGTAATACTGCTTACTCTAATTGAAAAATGGACATATGACAACATCAGGCCCCCACAGATGTTATGCCTTAACCGTGTTGTCCCTGTGTGCTACAAATACCACAAGCCTTAAGTCCATCTTATCAGTGTGCACATGTTCAGAGACACCTGGTCTGTGTCCGAGTCACCTGATCAAAGCATATGGAGAATATCTGATAACAACGTAAACTAGATTAAAAGAAAACCATTGTTTTTTGCTCATGCCACAAGGCCTAATGTCAGCTTTAAAATGTTAAGGTCAGCATGAGCGCTTTGCAGATAGCCTTGGTTTGGTTTTTTTAGCAAGTGTGCAGTGATACAGCAAGCGGGAAAAAAAACAAGGGCATTTGTTTATTTATTACATCTTTTTGATCAAAAATTACATAAGAGATTTGGAGCATTCAGGATGCGTTTTGATTACTGGAGCGCTGTTTCCCAATAAGGCTTTGAGCCCTCATTCTGTTAAAATAAGATGAAATCTGCCAGCGCAGTTTAACAGCCCAGAAAACTTTGCTGTTTGCTGTTCATTCTGACCTTTTCCTTTGTGTGTCCACTCCTTTTGGGGTAATGTTCTGTTTCTCTTTCTTTCAGGTGAATATGTGGTAATGACGGTCTACTTCCACTTGAAACGGAAAAATTGGCTACTTCCAATGATTCAGACATACATCCCCTGCATCAGACTGTAATCCTTTTCTCAAGTGTCTTTCTGGATAAATAAGAATCCGTGCCCCGCCCGAACTGTCTTTGGTACGTGTTACTCTCAAATCTTCTGCACCGTTGTCCCCCCTCTGAGCCGCCAACACCATTTTCATGCAAATACAGACAAAAATGCTGCTTCCTTCTGTCATATCTTCCTCGTTCCCTCTATCCGTTTCTCTTTCTTTATGCTTCTCTTCCTTTTTTATTTTTGTTTTATTTCACTGTGTGTAATTTTACAATTTTCAATATTTTCTTTCTTTCTTTCTTTCTTTCTTTCTTTCTTTCTTTCTTTCTTTTCTTTTCTTTCTTTCTTTCTTTTTTGCATTTTCTGTTGTACAGTATGTACAGTATATGATCATACGACAACTAGAGCAGATTTTACATGCTCCACATTCACAAGTCCAGTAGGCCACACTGTTTTGTTGTACAGTAGAAGTTTGGGGTCAGTACTTTTTTATTTTTAGGAAATACTAACAGGACACATATATACTACTAAGGACCGTATACATTCAGTAAAGGGACAGTAAAGATATTTATAATATTACAAAACGGATCATCATGTAGATTGATTTCTGAAGGATTATGTGACACTGACAGACTAGAAGTAATGATGCTGAAAAATTCAGCTTTGCATCACAGTCACAATAAAATTAGATTTTAAAATATATTCAATTAGAAAAAACAGCTATTTTAATTTGTAAAAATATTTTCAGTTTTACTATATCTTAAATCAAATAAATGCAACCCTGTTGACATATCATTTTTTTTTTTACCCAGAATAAGTGTGAAACACTTGATCTATCTGTTTCTGTAGGGATATTTCTGTTTGTGTTTTTAGTTTTGGTGAGTCCTCTTTAGTCCTGATCCAATACAATGCTGGATTCCTCATGAGCTACTGAATCATAAACATGTGGCACATGTGTATCGTATCATGAGGTAATTGGCGATTCCAGTACTACTGAAAAACGAGAGAGAGAGGTTTTGGTTTTTTTGTGTGTTTGTATTACACAAAAGTGAGCAAGTGTATGCCTATTTAGTTTCACATTTTCATATAAATGTTTTTCTCTAATTCAGTGAAAGTTATTGAATCATATTTTCAAAAGATGGATTTTTCAGACACTGCAAATAAATGATTTTAACTCATTCATTTTGTCTTGGTTTTCCAGTAATAATATGTAAAACATTCTTAAGTGAAGATACAAATGAGTTGAGTTGTTTTTTACTGAACAGGTGTAGTCAAAGGATTAGGGGGTTTTATGATTGAAACAAGAAGAAAGAAAAAAAATCAGTCATGGGGTCAGAAAAAAGAATACTTTTTTCCATTGAATTAAGTTTACTTTTCTTTACCCCACTGGCATATTAAAGTTTTATTCTTAGTTTTACATTTACATTTACATGTAATCATTTAGCAGAGAGCGCTTTTTAGCCAAAGCGACTTACAAAATGAGACAACAGTAGAACACAATCAGATCAACAAGAGAACAACAACGGTATACAAGTGCTATGACAAGTCTCAGTTAGTCTAGTACAGAACACGTAGCCAGGGAAAAGAAAAAGAAAAAGGTAAGTACTAGTATTAGTCTTGGTTTTAAACATAAACTTCATTTTAAGGTCTTTTAATATTTAATATTTTATTGTTTCTCAATTAAATATGTCTTGATTGAAGAAAAGAAACCTAAGTAGTATTTGTACTGGAAAACAAGACTAAATATATATAGAATGTACACACTTTTTTTGTAACATAAAATTAGAAACAAGCTCTTCGCCATGTTTCATGTCCCCTTATTTTGGTGTACAGCCAAACCACAGCACACAAAAGCAAAAAGGCCCTTTCTCGTGTGTGGTGCATGTTGTGGAGTTTTGTAACACTACTAGTCTCTTTTTCTTCTTCGTGACTAAACTGTCCCTGTTCATTTCTAGAGGCATTGTTTAGCATCCATGTGCCGTGATCAGTCCTGAATTACCCTTGTGTGCTGTGACCTTATCTATCTGCTTCAAACACAACAAACACACTTCTACATCCGCAGACACTCGTTCATGCTTGCGTGTACACTCGTGCATGCACCTCCTGTTTCCTTCCACACTTCACCTGCGCACTAGAGATACTGAGATATAGCATGCTCTCATTCTCGCCACTGGAAAAAATGTACCAGTGACCCCCCTTCAGATGGGCTACTAACAAGAACGGTGCGCTTGGACCCAGGCCAGAGGAGAGAGTTTTCATGTCCTAGATGGAAAGTGTGCTTAGTGAAGGGGTTTCTGGGTAGTGACAAGTGGGTTTTTTTTGATGTCCTGTGCATGTTCAGAATGGACACAGCAGGAGATCACAATTGATCTGGTTTGTTTATCTGTTCTGGGATGGCTTCCATATTTCCCTTTCGGCTCTACCACTGGGCCCCCTGGTGTATTTGGACGGTTTACTGGCTGTTTCCAAATGGCTCCCATACTATACTAATTTGTTTTTTTTTTTTCTACCTTTGTCAGCCACAATGTAGTTAGAAATTAGTTTTTTTGGGAGTGTGTTTTTTTTTTTTTTTTTTTTGTCTACCCAGAATGTTTAAGTGTAAAAAATGGTCAAGAATCAGAAATAGTCAACGTTTTTATGATGGCAGAGAACCATAAGACATATGAAGACCATCATATTTGCATATCCGTGCAATACACTTCAAAAAATGATTTTCTAGGTGGTCAAAATGAAGTCTTTATGCTTAAAACACGACCAAATATTTGCCAGTGGGGTAAGAAAAATAATCTTGTTTACCCTTTGAATTGAGTTTATTTTTCTTACCCTATTGACAGATTTATATATATATAATATATATACTATATATATATATATATGAAACCCAATTCCAAAAAAGAATTTGGTGATCCTCTGCCCATCTTTGACTTCTGAGAGACACTGGCCACTCTGTGAGGCTCTTTTTTATACCCAATCATGTTGCCCAATTGACCCTAATAAGTTGCAAATTGGTCCTCCAGCTGTTTCCTTATATGTACATTTAACTTTTTCCGGCCTCTTAATTGCTACCTGTCCCAACTTTTTGGAATGTGTAGCTCTCATGAAATCCAAAATGAGCCAATATTTGGCATGATTTTTTTTAAAATGTCTCACTTTCAACATTTTGATAATGTTATCTATATTCTATTATGAATCAAATTAAAGTTTATGAGGTCTGTAAATGATTTCCATTCCTGTTTTTTACTCACAAATGTTGTACAGTGTCCAACTTTTTTTTGGAATCGGGGATGTCGGTATGTATATGTATGGTAAGGTATATAGAATATATATATATATATATAATTTATATATAATATCTATTATAATATATATATATCTATATATATATATATATCTATATAGATCGTTCTAAGAATGTTTATCCATATTTGTACTTGGAAAACAAAAAAGAAAAAAAAAAATATGTTATTGTTAGTTTTTTTTTTTTTATTTTTTTTTTATTTTTTTTTTTTGCTTTTATTTTTTGGTTACCTAATGGTACATAAGTGTCATAGAGGGCGCAAGTACATTTAATTTTAAAAGCTACAGTAGTGTGTTTATTTTGGCAACACTTGCCAAAAAAGGGGGGAAGGGCCAGTAAAGAATTTAGAATACTGTAAAATGAATATGAAATAATCATAGTAATTACTGTCATTATTTTTTACTCATCTTTTACATATTTTCAAGTCGTTTTCAAACTTGTTTGAATTTCACTTCTGTGAAAAAAACAACAAAAAAAAAATTACTGATATAATGAAAACCACAATGTGGGTTTGGTGTCATTGACATCAAATCTGTCCATGGTGCATCTTCAGAAGCCAAGTTCACAGAATACTAAAAAAAAAAAAAAAAACAGGTATGACATGAGGGTGAGGAATATTGACAGAATTGTCTTTTTTTGGTAAACGTTTACTATAAATTTTTGTTACTTTTTCTGTTAGTTAGCAGCTGATTGAAGGTTGTTGTCTTGCTTTCTAACCCTTTTTGTTTGTTCCATTATCCGGCTTTGCTCATTTCGGTGACAGAAGCTCTCTCATTTCTTCTCAAGCCAGTCGCACAAGAGCACTAAAGCAAAGCTCTCACAGCACTGTGGATCCAGCAAGTGCACAACACCATCCAGCACCCACTGGCTAAATGTAGCACGTGATGTACCTAGTTGATCATCCAGATCGGTCTCTACGTGGGGTGTCTGTGAGTGGCTGCTGTGATCGTGTGAAGTTTTCCAGAGAGTGTGGATTTTTCGTCCAGAGCTCGAAGCTTTCATCTTATAGGCAGTTTTCACCACCAGGGGATTTTGATTGATTTGAACCTGAGCTCGATGCGAAATCCCGCAGGTGCTGAGAGCCACCGTTGAGCACTCTAGCAGTATCTGTTTACCACGTAGGCTAAGGTAACTCAGGTGGAGGATGTGTTACCTTCACTGGTTTATTTATGGTTTTGTCCTTTTCCTGTTACTTACAAAAAATAACGATACTGGAACAGCACTTGGTATGTTGTCGCACTGCATGTGTGAGGAAAGAGATGCAAAGGGATGCTGCTCACCAAACCGCATTTTCTATCTTCAGAGACGAGCACTTTGAGACAGGCGTTTATAATATGAATAGGTTGCAGATACAGTATAAATAAACATGCCTAGGTCCATGGTTCACCCCAACTTCAAGAATTTATTTATTTTATTTATTTATTATTTAGCCTCGGGTTTAAGTATTTTTTTATAATGATTCACATATTTTAATAAATTATTTATTTTTAATAAAATATAAAATAAAAAATAATATACATTATAAATTTATTATAATATTCAAATCATTAAAAAATTTTAAATATTAAGAAAATGAAGCCTGCTTTGCTCCATGAGGTTTGTATTATTTCTCTATATGTTTTTTTTTATTAAAATGAACACTATTCCTCCCACAAATTCATACTACTTTTATCACTTAATTGTGTTCTCGTTCGTTTTTGTAATTTTAATTTAAAATATAGTTTAATTTAAAAACAATTTTTGGAATAAGACAATAAAAAACCTGACAATTTAAACCACTTTTCCCATATTTTTAATGTAACCGTCCATATATCAATTTAGATATTAAATTATTTAATAATATACACTCTCTTTTTGGGGACCATTAGGTTTGGTTTTTATCTTTTTCAATATGTTTTTTATATTTATATTTAAATATGTGTTATATCTATATTTTAATATGTTTATACACATTTGCCAATAAACCATCTCTCCACAAAATAAATTCCTTGCTTATTGTAATGAATACTTTTTCGTTCGGGATTACTAGATGATTTTTCATTGCTGTATTTAAGCAGTGTTGTAAAATTTTAACACTATTACAGTATAAAAAAGTACTGTGTAATACGTGTTTTTGTGAAAATCAGCATAAAAGCCTGACTATCCATGTATAATTTCTTTACACATTTACAGTAATGAGATAATGAGATTTTGTTTGCATTACGATAGTGGGAGAATTAAATGCAAATGTGGCTAGTTGTCGTATGAAAATAATAGCTAAATGCCCAAACAATATAAATGGTCAAAAAAATAGGTTTTTATTTTTAAGCTTATTTTGTCATTATTTTGATAATTTGAATTTGAAATCTGACCCTGACATTTTTCTTGACAGGGTTTCAATTTCAGGAAAGAAAACAGCTTGTTCACGCCAAACCAACAACAACAAATTAAATAGTGTGAAAGCCGCCTTTATTTATGTCCCGTGTTTTTATTTCTACCGTCTTTGCAATACATCAAGAATACAGAGAGAAAGTGTTGGAGAGTGTGGTTTGTATGTGTGTAACGGGCCTGGCTTGATTGCGAGGAGTTTTTTGTGTGTTGTGGTTTTCTTATGTTTTATTAGTGTATGCGTGTAGTTGCATGTGTGGAGTCGAGAGATATTCCTGTTTGTGTGTGGGAGGAGAAGGGAAATACTGGGCTGCCTCCGTGATTTGTGTGTTGGTTGTGTATATTGTGTGACTCACGTCTGGTGGCATGCCGCACTGCTCTGTGGCAGGGTTTAGTAGTTCACTCAGAGAAACACGCTTCCAACTTAAACCATTCAGGTTGAGAGAGAAGAGTGATTCCCGACTCCCCCCTGGTGGTTTTAAAAGTGTTACTGCTGGAGAATCTACCCTCCATTTCGGATCTTAACCTTTAACATTTATGTCACAGGCCCACAGGATGACTGAATAAAACCGAACAACCTAGAACATTGCAAGCACACACAAGTGACGTTGAACATGAACGCTTGGAAGAAAGTTCTTAAAGCTGAACATTGAGTCAGTAGTTGCCAGAGAACAGATGGTTTTTTATTTATTTAATTTATTTAGTTATTTAATTTATTTGAAAAAAATTCACATGCAAATAATAAAATTAAAAAAAGGGAAAATGCTGTCCCCTATTTATTGTTGTGTGTGTGCGCCAGTTATTCCCAAGTTATCCACACTTATTCCAAGCACACTGTCGCAACCCCCTGCTGAAATCCACTTTCTTTTTCACTTGACAAGCAAAATCTCCCTTGATTTGTCAAGGTTGGTCACAGCCCAGTCTTGATTTGAATGGCTAAACTCAAGACCGTTCGCTAATCGCTAACCTTGTTTCTTACTTCGCTCTTAACAACTCCCGGTTTCAAAAGGGCTTTTTGCCCAGTGAGCATATCCTAAACAGGTTGGTGCCCCAAAGGCCTTTTTAGTGATTCCGTTTTTTTTATAGACCATCGTGTGTGAAGAACTTGTTAAAGCTCAATAGCACCTTTTTCCTTTTACAACGAAACTTTTGCGTGATCCGAGGTTTCATGGATGTATCAACAGTTCTTATATGGTACCATACCAGTAGATATAAGCTTTCTTTTTACGCGTGCCTTCGCGGTCCTTGTTCCTGTTCCACCCTCTGTTTCACTAGTTGAACAAACACAACACCCCCCCACCCCACAAAAACTTTTACTAATGGTTCCATTACTGTAAAAACAAAAAAAACAGTCCGCTGCTCTTCAACTTAGGACGTTTTCGGTGAAAAAAACCAATTCCAGGACCCCCTGCATAAACCTTATTTTCTGCCAACGTTTTGAGACCATTTATTACACGACCAGCTCCCTTTGCAAAGCAAATGTTCTATAACATTACTTGGACAAGGTTTGCAAACCTTGCCCGGATGTTACCCAAACGCTTCGCGACACTCTTCCTGTTTCGCTGGGTTTATGGAGATGCATCTGGGTTATGCTGTCAACTTGGTTGTGCCTACCCGAGCATGCGTAGAGCGCCCCATCTTGCTACTCGACCCTCAGCTTGTAGTGAGGCTCCGGTACCTCGCTTCTCAATCGGAGCTCTACTTAAAACTCCTTTGGGGTTGAATGTGCACAATGACTAAAGCTGAGTAAATGATGACCTCAATTTTTCATTATCTATAAAGTGTCTTTCTTTCAATTATTGCTTCATTGTGCCTTTTTGTGTCTTTATAACCCATTGCTTCTGTTAGCCTAATGTTATGGACTTTTGTGGTAAACTGATGAAGCACTAATAGTTTTGCTCATCAACTTGATGTTAAACTTTGTGGTAAAAATTACGCTGTTGTACCATGGTCAGTTTTAAAGCACTCCCGAGGGAAACTTAGATATGAAAGAGAAGAGAATAAAGGCAAAATCGCTAATGGACACATGGACTATTGGAGTGATTCTCAAACAGTTTGTTTACATTTATGATTTGCAGTCAGAGGTGAAGTATTTTACCTCGTTATAAGCAATAAAGATTTTGAAATTACCATTAAAAAGCAGTATGCTCATATCAATTCATCACAGACTACGTTTAATTTCAAAAGCACATCATATAAAGTGGTTCACAGGCATACATTCACACACTTTTTTTGTAACAGACAACCTAAACACACACATGCACGTTCAAGCTTGCACACTCCCAATTTAGTAACCTTTGCTACTAGTGATTGTAATAAATATTTGTTATGTGCTTTTCTCACAGGTATCACCACTGTTCTCACAATGACGACCCTCAGCATCAGCGCTCGGCACTCTCTGCCCAAGGTCTCGTATGCCACTGCCATGGATTGGTTCATCGCCGTGTGTTTCGCTTTCGTTTTCTCTGCTCTCATCGAGTTTGCGGCTTGTGAACTACATCACCAACGTTCAGGCAGAGAGAGCCAAGAGAAAACAGAGGCCGCCGCCGCCACCACAGAGCTCCACACAGTCAGGCAAGCTAAAGACACAGAGGAGGTTCTACAGGTGAGATGATGTTACACGCATTACAGAGACTACGTAATATACATTATAGATAAAACACGTAGTTCTGGCTTTAAAATTTGATGCGGTGAGCCATGTCTGAAAGTGTGTGAAATGTTACGGCTGTACATCATTCAATTCATTTATTTATGTGCCACATTGTTCTCATGCTGCCTTCAAGTCCTCTTGAAAGCTTCCTGCTGTACGGGTACTTAGAAGCATGAAAGAAGCATGAAAAAGATTTTTTTAGTAGATAATTTAAAAAATATATATTTTCACTTACCATTAAAAGCAGAAAGCTTTTGCAGGTCTGGTCCAACAAAATGTGCATTAGATGTGTAATTGATACCTTGTGTATTATCATTCTGCCAAATAAGACTGATGGCAAGTGTAGTTTGCTCACCCAAGTCTGGCAGCTTATTATGACCTCTATGTTTACTATTTTATGGCAAGCGTTATTGCTATTTATCATCAACAGCACACAAAATGCAAGCAAACAAAGATAAGTATTAAAATAAAAACAATATTTTTATTTTTTGCAAAAAGAAAAGGAATCTATTTCATGAGCCATTATTTATTTTTATTTTTTTATTTTATTTTTTGCATTATTGTCATGACAAAGCACATTCTGCATTCAGGTTATCATTACTGCAATGCATACCTTTTTCTGTATTTTTTTTTTTCTTTTTTTTAACTATCATTATTCGCATATAGTTGTGATTTTCATAAGTTTTGACTATATAATGAGTATATATATATATATATATCTATATATATATATATATAGATATATATATATATATATATATTATCTATTATATTCAGTATTTGTATTTTTACAGTAATCAAGTTAATAGTACTTAAATAGGCTTAGTTTTCTTCTTTTAATTTTGGGATGAACTGCAGTTAAGTTTTATTTTTTTATTTTATTAAGTTAACTATTGGTATAGATTAAAAAGTATGATGTGCAAAAGCAATATGCAAAAAAAGTAAAGAGAGGGAGGAAGGAATAATACCAAGTTAAGTCATTTGCTTTGTATTTTTGTGTTTTTGCATTGTAAGATGACCATTCAGTTTTGCAAATTTCAAGTGAAAGGACAGCACATTGAGAGCGTGCATGTGTGCTGTGGATTTCGTAAAATGTACGTAAACTGAGATGGTGGATTAGAAGTGGCACATGCTGACAGCTGTGAGACTTAGTGAAAGTGTGTCTGTCAAACTGGTTGATGTGATGTATCTCAGGCCTGTTTTTATGTCGTTTATTTCTACAGGCTGTTAAAGATGTTAATGTACCTTATCTAATGGTGGCTCTCTGTAAGACTCTCAAATCACCAATATTTCTCTTCCCCCTTTTCTCCCTCTCTGTCTTCTGATCCTCATAACACACACATTTCTATTTGCTGAGTAATGATGGGGATCTTTACGGTGAATGTGAACGTCTGAGCAGATGCAGGTTAACAGAGCTCGTATGACTCAGTCGGTGAGCTCAGCACAGCAGGAACTGGTACATTCGACTTTATACACATTACAAATAATCCAGCTTGGGAATTTACAACATTTTTTCATAATTTCCTTTTTTGAAAGTTTTATATATGGTTGAAAAAAAATGCATTTATTTAATCAGAAACAAAGTAAAAAATGAGTATTATTGTGAAATATTATTACAGTTTAAAAGAGCTGTTTTCTTTATTTTAAAATGTAATTTATTTCTGTGATGCAAAGCTGAATTTTCAGCATCATTACTCCAGTCTTCAGTGTCACATGATCCTTCAGAAATCATAATAATATGCTGATTTGCTGCTCAAGAAACAGTTCTTATTATTATGAATGTTGAAAACAGTTGTAGTGCTTCATGTTGTTGTGGAAATTATGATACACTACCATTCAAAGGTTTGGGGTCAGTAAGATAAAATAAATAAAAAATGTATTAATTAATATTTCTATTTAGCAAGGATGCATTAAATTGTTCAAAAGTGACATTTAAAAATGTTAAAAAGATTTATATTTCATATAAATGCTGTTCTTTTGAAATTTCTGTTTATCAAAGAATCCTGAAAAAATGTATCAGTTTCAACAAAAGTATGAATCTGCACAACTGTTTTCAACATTGATAATAAGAACCATTATTTATAATTGAGCACCAATAATAACTGACAATAAATGAGCTCCAAATCAGCATAAATCAGAATGATTTATGAAGAATTATGTGGCACTGAAGACTGGAGTTATAACGCTGAAAATTCAGCTTTGCATCATAGGAATAAATTACTATTGAAAATACTAAATTATACTAGAAAGTTGTACTAAATTGTAATTATATTTCACAATATTACTGTTTTTACTTTATTTATTTATTTATTTATTTATTTATTTATTTATTTATTTTTGAGAAAAGAAATGCAGCCTTGGAGAGAATAAGGGCCTCCTTAAATAAATAAATAAATAAAAACAAAAATAAAATAATTTGTTTTATATAAAAATAAAAAATAAACCATTTTAAAATACAGAATTATTCAAAACTTTTGACTTTAGTTTTAGTGGATTAAAAAAAATGCTTATGTAGCTCAGTCTTATTGGGGATTTGTATTTTCTACGACAGTGCTTGCAATTAAATGGTACTATCAATGAGCTCAGTTTCATTCTAAGCAAATTCCCACTTGGGTTTTAATAAGCTTGATCTGAACCCATTAAGGAACATTAAGAGGAAATCCCAATATGGAGCAATTTAAAGTCTGTGTATGTACACGCTGACCACAGCACGACCACGGAGCTTCTTAATGAGCTGCCTTTAATACGTTTTTCTTTTCCGGAATAAAGAACAGAAGAGAACATTTTCTTTTCCTAGACAGAAAGAAAGGTGAGATGGGAAAAACAAGTAAAATATACAAATGATCAGGGAAATGACATGAACTCAGCATTATGGGTTTAATCCTAGGAATCATTTTCAACCCCTGTGTCCAAGTACTGCATCTGCTGAGATTTGAACTTGACACTTTGTTATCCCATGAGGCCATCAGAGCTGAGGATCTGGTTGTAAAATATTGTGTGAACCAGGAGGTTCTTTTTAAGTGTAAGTGACTGTAGATACCAAGAATTTTGTTTCTTATAGTTAAAAAGTAAGGTTCTTGTTTAACAACATGGCAGAATTTTGCCCTGGAGGAGAAAGTGACGGTGTTCTTTGTGTGTCTGATCATCAGTCAAAGTATGCAGTATGTTTGAAAATGCATTTATATTGCATTCATGCATTCCCACACAATGTTTTTCAACGGAGAAGTTAAGTTCATCAAATACAGTACACACTATGGAATTTGGTATGGAATAGGTACAGGAATTTGGACACAGTTTACATCTCTCAGAGCTGTGTATAAGTGTATAAGACTTTCTGTCTCTCCTCACAGCTTGCGCTAAACATATTTTCCACACACCCATGAGAGACACCAATTACACTTTGCCAACTGTTTCATTTCTCAGAGGAAATGGTGAAAAATATCAGGGTGAAACTGGGTTATCAGGTCCAGTGAGGAAAAAGAAAGATCTCTCTTCATTATAATCCCAGTACATGTTTATCTCATGTACAGAGCAGCACTCAGTATATAAACACACACACACATTCACCTCTTACTGTATATTCACATTTTAGATGCTGACTTTGGGGAAGAATCTCTAGAATTCTGTAGAATGTATAGTATTTAATTTAGGACTGTCAAGTAAAGATTTTAAGTGAATGAAATAAATGTAAATAATTGCCATGTTATGAGATTGATTAAATAAAATATATATACTTATTTAATTATTTAATTATGAAATGTGACATTTGAATATAATATATATCATTGTGAGATATTATTTGTGAAAGTGACGTGACATACAGCCAAGTATGGTGACCCATACTCAGAATTCGTGCTCTGCATTTACAGACATCCCAACCTGCAAAAAGTCATTTCAGGGAGGTATCCCGAAGCCAATCCCCCCCCCCCCCCCCCAAAAAAAAACGGGGGGGAAGGAGGACAAGGATATGACATTTCACCACAGAACATGACTTTAAAAAAAAAATAATAAAAGCATAAAATATTATTTCTATAAGCTATAGGCCTGTGCAATTATTCGTTAATTATGTTTAAATATGTAGATTACTTTTACTATTTATATAAGCTGCTATATACTATTTATGTAAACTGCTTTATTTATTTTCCGTTGCACTCTCCCTCTGCCATGGTGCTCCTGTTTCTAGATAGACATAACTGATTAATTTGGTTCGGGAGAAGAGATAAAAGCCCGCCCACACTGACAATTGATTGGTTGATTTGCCGAAACAGGCCAATCAGGATGTTCTCTGTCTTACATGCGCTTCGCACACACGCACACTAGCACATACACTCAAGGTCTCTCGCTCTCCTCTCCCTCTCTGCCGTGCGCGCGCTACACGGTTTGAAACACAGTCTCTTCTTTGCGCTCTTGCTCGCTCGCTCTAGATTCAGGGGAGATTTTAACTAATTTGCGGGCATCAGGGAGCCGCTATCAATATGCGGGAGACTCCCGGGACTTCCGGGAGACTTGGGATGTCTGCATTTAACCCATCCAAATGCACACACACAGCAGTGAACACACACACACCGTGAGCACACACCCGGAGCAGTGGGCAGCCATTTATGCTGCGGCGCCCGGGGAGCAGTTGGGGTTTTGGTGCCTTGCTCAAGGGCACCGCAGTTGTGATATTGCCGGCCCGAGACTCATAATATGCTGATCCTTTAAAAAAAATTATATATATATATAAGTGTCAGCACTGTTATGGAAAACTGTTACGCACTTTCAACCATGAATTCCCATCAACCCCTGCTGTAAAATATCCCCCCTTGATATCATTGGGATTTGTTACAACCAAAACCGTTTTGCGCGCACACACACACACCACATACACACTGAGTGGACTGATCTCATCTTGTCCTTGTTTATATGAAAAAAGCTGTTTATAGAATAGCTCCACCCTCCTCCTCCACACACCCACAAAGAGCAAACCATCTGATCATAAAAGCTCCTTACAGCCCTGAACATTACTGCAAGCATGACGTCTGTTCATTGTGCATTACACAAACACATGCTCACTGCATGGTGCACTTCATTTGGTTCCTGACATCTTGTTTAAAAAGGTTTCAATGATGCATAATGTGCAACCAGAAATATTATTTGTGTAAATTAATAAAGTTTTATTATTTTGGCTGCAGTAAAATGGCTTCTTAAAATGGGTTATGAATGAGCTTTGATTTGACCAGTTTGATTCAGAGTCTGTTGCAAGACTCTTAGGTGTCTTCTCATTAAAAATGAAAGTTTGGCAGCTCAGATGTGGCAATGCAGTAGTGTCATCAACACATTTTGAAAAGATTATTAAACTATAACTGGATTTTATATTGCTTCATATTAAAGAAGACACAAAGTGTTATTTTTGTAGCTCTGTTTGCTTTAAGGTTTTAAATTTACACGGTGTTGTTCATTTTAAAGAAATAGTTCACCCAAAATGAACTTTTTCTAAAAATGTACTTGCCCTCAGATCATCCAAGATGTAGAGGAATTTGTTTAATTCCTAGGAACAGATTTGGAGAAATTTAGCATTACATCACTTGCTCACCAATGGATCCTCTGCAGTGAATGGGTGCCGTCAGAATAAGAGTCCAAACAGCTGATAAAAACATCACAATCAAGGAAGCATTGTTATGGATTATGGACTTGTATTTCAGCAAGAAGCGACGTCAGCATTAAAACGCTAGACTGAAGACGTGTGGATTACTTGTGGATTATTGTGATGTTTTTATCAGCTGTTTGGACTCTCATTATGACAGCACCCATTCACTGCAGAGGATCCATTAATGAGCATGTGATGTAATGCTAAATTCTCCAAATCTGTTCCAATAAAGAAACAAACTCATACACATCTTGGAAGACCTGAAGGTCAGTACATTTACATCAAATTAAAATTTTGCCTGAACTATTTGATCTAAGTATGTAAATAATGAAAACCATGCTTTTTCAATAACAAATTTTATTAATTTCAACTTGAACAGCATTATACAGACAGTTATTGACAGTTGTCTGTTGTGCATTATAGTTACCTCTTCTCCAATTTCTCCAACAGCAAAACTCAGACACTAATGGCAACCTGCGGAAACGTGTCAACTCCATGTTCAGTCTCAACCAGACTCCAAGAAGACCCAAAGAACCGAAAACGTCTAGCAAAGAGCGGAGCAGCCACATCCAAACCGACCTTGACCAGCCAATCTCTTCCACCTCAGAGGGTACCAGCAGTTTTCCAGCCAATCACGTCTCAGCCCCAGTTCTGCCAGCCAATTAAATGCAGCCACTTCATCCTCTGCATCCAAGACAACACCGCCGGCCCCACCCTCAACGCCAACAGTTCCAGAGAAACCATCACCCAGTGCAACTCCAGGCTCCGCCCCTATTAAACCGCCGGCCCCACCCTCAACGCCAACAGTTCCAGAGAAACCATCACCCACTGCACCTCAACCTGCCACTCCTCCAACCGGAGGAGCCAGCAAGATCGATGAATATGCACGTATTTTATTCCCAGTGTCCTTTGGGGCATTCAACATGGTTTACTGGGTGGTTTACTTATCCAAAGACACCATGGAGGCAAAGGGAGGCTAACAAGAACAGGCTTGGATGTTTGAACCTTTTTTTCTACAAGTCAGATGAAATAAAGAGCCCTCTTAAGGATTACATTAACAAGCAATTCCAAGAAACTAAATTATATTACAGCAGACAAAACTGCACAAGCGCACGGAGAGATTATCTGGGTGAAATAATATTATTATTTTTTTTTTTTAATCAAAAGGGCCATACACAAGATTAAGCATGTGGATATATTATAATAAGTAAAAATAATTAAATAAATAAAAAATCCAAGCAATCTCACAGGAATGAATCATAGATTTATCTGTTGTCTTTTTGAATAGCCATATTTCCAGTCAGGAGGAACAATGCCACTGAATAGAAAAATCAATACCAGGGTTGTTTAGTCTATAATCATAAAGATTATTATTATTATATAGAGACAGTTCCGGGAAAAAATCCTTCATTCGGAAAACCAGAATTTTCAGAAACCCAACAGATCTGAACTGACCATGTGGATGTCTGCCAAGAAGACATATTTCTGACATAATACACAATGTATTTCTTTCAGTTGTGATGAAAAATCTAATTTTAAAACCACATCATGGTGTATGTAAACTATCAGGCATGAATGGTATCTATCCTTTGTTCTCTCGCCGAGAGAAAATGTTGGAACGGAGTGGTGTCCTAATTGGTGAAAACACATATGCATGTCTTTTATTTTTTAAAGAGACTATAAGAATTTTTGTCGTTACAAATTAAGTCGTTAAAGCACAAATTATGATTTTCTCTCTTTGTTTTTGAAGTTGAATGGCTTGTTTTTAGTTCAGTTCGATTTGGGTTTCGTTTTCATTATTGCAGTATTTTTTCATCTTATAGCTGATACATTCTCTGCTATAAAGAAAGAAGTGTGATATAGGGAAGGAGTTTCACCATTTGAAGCACACAGCATGTGCCAATGGGCCCCCTGGAGCCTGGTGCTGTGGCAACCGCACAGGGGCCAGATGGTTCTGCAGTCATTTAGAACAGTTAGAGGGTTAAATAGACTGATGTTATCATACAAGAGCCAGAAGATGACGAAAACCTCCACCGATCCATATAGGGCTGTTTTTGTATGTGTAAACTGGATTTTAACAGTGATTGGTTGAGGTCTTCATTATCTCAGAATAAAAGGAATATCACTAAAAAATGGTGCCATGGAACAAGAAAAGAACATTTTTAATAGAATGTTTGATGTCAAAGTCCAATAATAACAAAAAAGCACCATAAAAGTAGCCTAAATGACTTCTGATTTCATATGATAGCTTTGTTTGAGTTGTTGTCATTTTTTTGCATTGTCATTTTTTAATTGATGTGAATGCATATAAGATATGGAAGAAGAAGAAGAGTTTATCAACGAATGATTTACATTTTGGCTTGTTCATCAAACAAAGCTATTGTATGATTTTAGGAGACTGAATATAGAGCATTTATATATGAAAATAGTCATATGAAGCTTTTTTTGTGCTTGACAGCCCCATAAGGGGGGTTTCTCAGCGATGCCATAGAAGAACCATTTCTGCTTCCCCAAAGAACTAGTCGTAAAAGTTTCTTAAACATTTTTCTTAGTGTGACAAAACCCTTTAATACCCCCAAGAACATTTTTTCCACTCCAAAAAGGTTCCTTGGATGTTAAAATGTTTCTTAAAAGAACCATTTTTCTTGTGACAAACCTTTTTAATAATTCTAAAGAAACTTTTTGCACTATAAAGACCCTTTTGTGCATTCAAAGGGTTCCTTGGAGGCTAAAAGTTCTTCATAGAACCACAGATCACAAAAAAAGAACCTGTATTATTTACAGTGTTCATTTATATACTACTTATATATCTATATATATATATATATATATATATATATATATATATATATATATATACACACACACACACACACACACATAAAATCTAATTTGTGTTCCACAGAAGAAAGCAAGTTATACGTGTTTGGAACAGCATGAAGGCTGTTCATTTTTGGGTGAACTGTCCCTTTAAAGTTTGATTTATTTGACTCATGGAGTTTTGCTGTATAGTATAGGTGTGCTGGAGACTGCTGAAATGATTCTGTGATTTTGGGGGTGATCTTAGCAGATGGTTTTTGAATCCATTCCACCATTCTGTTAAAATATGACATAAAACATAGCATTTATGGCACAAATTGGGTAAAAAATTTGTTTCATTTAATTGAATCTATACAATTAATATAAAATGATTATTTGATTACTTAGAACAAATGTGCATGTGTATTCTTAGACCTGTGTCTACATACATACATGCATGACTCTGGATGTGCTGGTATGCCTGTGTGTGAGTTAATATGGCGATACAGACAGTCTCACTGATTAGACTCAAATCTTGACTCCACATGTTAACGAAGCAGCACAGTTCATCTAATGAATCATTAACTTTGCTATCACGCTGTCTTCACTATAAATGTATATAGAAGGCTTTTAAATTTACTGACCAAAGAGTACAAAAAAAAAACTCATTTTAATGAGCATAATATTTACTACATAATGCTCTTATATACTGTATATTGCCTATTTTATTTAAAACAGAAGCCCTAAAAGACCATGCATTATTACTATATTTTTTTTTTTTTCTCAACTTGTTTTCTCTTCGATTTCTAAGTGCATTATGCAACATACAGAAAAAAAGTTTTTTTTTTTTTAAATTGTAATAATATTTAACAATATTACTGTTTTACTATATATATATATATATATATATATATATATATATATATATATATATATATATATATATATATATATATATATATAATAAATACAGCCTTTTAATTAATTAACAATTTTGACCGGTATTGTATATGGACTGGGAATGTCTGTTTGCTTATTTAATGATAGATGAAAGATGCCTATCTAATGCTTTAAGAAATAATGAGTGATTAGAAAATTAAGTCACGATCTAAAGCAAGAAAGAAATCAGATAATGCATCCTCAATATTTTGCATGGTTACATAAGCAAAAGACATTTAGTAGTCTCAGGATTTTGCTAAAATATGATTATTTCATTGTGGGATACAGTATCCAGTTGTACAGTATACAGCACATTTTTAAATATGGTAGGCCATTCAGGGTCGTTGTTAAAAATTAGCATACTACTGCATATTAATTTCTCACTCTCAGTCTCTGTGTTAATGTGACGCTAGTAGTGTGGGTGTGTTAAGGGGTGGGGGGGGGTGTTATGAGGGGCAGGCTATCAGTAGCATGATAGAGTAATCAAAATGTCTGACTTCCCCGGGAACTCAGCCTAGTGTGAAATTGATTTTGTACCTTCATCCTCCATCACACATATACCTCGTTAACCTGCCACTTTAATGGTTCTGTATATTGTTCTCTCTCTAACAATATTACCAATTCAGAATGATAAATGCATGTTTATATGCATTTATACACACAAATATGACTTAATGCATGTGTATTTCAGTCCAGTTTCCAGCTGCAGTTGAAATAAGAGCAAACTTGAGCTGCAGTTTTGCATTTAGGCTTAAAGTTATTTTATTTATTTAGGCTTAAATTTAAGGTGTATTTGAACTGCATATAAAATTTCCATCCATTTGGATCATGCAATTTTAACATAAATTAAAAAACCTAAGTGATGCATATTTGTCACTCATACTGTAAACGACACAGGTAAGATTTCTTTAATAATACTAATAAACTGTATGTGTTTTAAACACAGTAACCAGGTTTATAAAATTTAATATCAGTAAATACGATTTGCTTTAATTTTAACAAATTGAATATTGCTTGTTCCACAGTTAGCCTTATTTAAGCCATTCCTTTTAACAGAATAAATGTATTTGTTTTCACAATGAAGAGATTTTTGCTGATTCTAAATTATTTATTTATTTATTTAAATATGATTATTTAAATAAAATCAAATAGATGCAAAAAAAAAAAAAAAAAAATGCCATGCCTTTTTTTGTTCAGAAATCTTGCTTGTTTCTTACCCATTTCTTTTATGTTTGACTGACAAATATGTGTTACATTATGCTTATTATTGTTTATGCTAAAACTGTGTGATCCTCATTTTAAATGCAAATCGAATGTATAAATCTCAAAATTAGGTCTAAATATGTTTGTGAGTGTCTGTATTTAGGTTGGTAAGGGGTTGAGCATGTGTAGAGATGGGAGAAGAGTATGAGTGCTGACTTCCCACTTTGTTTCCCCACAGGCCGTTTGCCTGAACACATCTCCTCCGGCACACCACAGCTTATCATTTAAACACAGAAGACTCTTTTGCTTCACTGAGCCAAATGCAGGCATTGCTATTAGACCTCTTACTTGAGACACCTAGAGACCAGAAATGTCCTGGCCTGTACTGAGCACACCAGTACCCTTAAGAAAAACCCAAGAGTTTCAAAGATGAAGTTCATCTAAGGTACAACAACTGTATATGGATCTTGAGTTGCTGCATGGTCATTTGGAGATTAAAACAAGCCAGGAAAACATTTCCAGGTCACATTAACTTCAGTATCAAGGGGAAAAATTAAGAAATGAAATTTTGCATCAAAAAAATTAAGCCTATTTTTAGGACCTTTAATATTTTTGCACTTACCCATTATTCTCACTGCTGTAATTGTGACAAAATGCTTTTGTTCCTCTATTGTAAGCCACTTTAGATAAATAAGCGTCAGCATGATTTGAGACTTACATCAGCATGATTTGAAAAAGTCAGCACACATAAATATAATGGATAAATATTTAATGTATTAATAATAAAAATGTTTTTTTTTTATTATTATTATTATTGCTTGCATTGCATTGCATTGCAACACATGATTGTCATTGAAATCACACAAAAATCATGATGACTACATTTCTTTATTTAGATCAAATATGACCCAGACATGACAGGCTTTGCAAGATTCACCAGACAGTTAAATGTTCTTTGAGGAACTTAGAAGGTTCTTCTATGGCATCAGACTGCAAAATTCTCATTGGTTCTAAGTGCACATGTTATTTTAAGAGTGAATCCAGTGAACACAGATTCAGAGTTGCGTGTGCCACGTGCATCTAGAAAGGAAACTTCAGCAGACTTACTTTTTAAATTCAGTTTCTTTCTGTCTTTCTTTAATCTGCAAAACCACTTTGTGATTGGTCATTTTCTAATTATTGTTTATCAAAATGAAAATAGTTTTATAAGACTTTTTGAACGCAGAGAGGAAGTCATTTGTATTGCCACTCTAAATCCTCCACAGAGCGGGTGAGAGTGTCTCGGGGCCAGTAGCTGTCTAAACTGATAAACTTGAGTACATCCTGTATAACTGGAGACAGAAAGACAGAGAGATTGTGTTTATTCATGCCCTACAGAATTCATCATGTTGGCGGTGATAAGAACAAATATCCATAATCTTCTCTCTGGATGGAGCCCAAAAAAGAAGAGAGATGTAACACAAAGAGAGGGAAGAAAACATGGACTAACAGCTATTGAGTGGGAAATGGATTTCATTTGGATTCATTTGTCAAGCTCCGACCTGGAGGGGAAAAAAAAATCACACCACTTCCTTTGTATATAACTCATATAAGTAACTGAATGTCTGTTTTTAAAAATGAAAAAAAAAAAAAAATCAATCAGTGTTTTGTAGTGTATATTATTATTATTATTATTATTATTTACTTACTGCTCTATGCAAGAAAACTACTTCAGAACTGATGAACAGGTGCCTGTGATCTCGCAATGATGATGTCATTGCTCACGGTCCAATGAGGAAAGAGAAAAAAATAAACATACACATCTGTCATGTATAAACAAAACGTCCTTGTGTCTTTAAATGATCCTATATTTTTCATTTCAACATGTGAGTTAATGTGTGCTGAGATTTATTCTCATTTAAAGACTGTATTTAAAAAAAAACATGAGCAGAAAATTTTACTCAAAAATTGCTAATGAATCATGAAACATTGTATTTTCTTGTCTTTCTCTTTGACTGAACACGAATGCGCAAAATATCACCATTTCTACGAATTTACGTTTTTGTAGTTTACACGCAGATGATAACTCTAAACTTGCACTTTGAATCAGATTTTCAGGCCACCAAAATGCTTTTTTGTGTAAATGAACAGCCAGAAGTTTTCTGTATTTAGTTATTTAGCCCTACATGTGTCACCTCTAGAAATAAGATCTCAACAACATCTCAAACTTTCCACAATCATAATTCAGAGATTTGATCTTAAGCATCTCTCATCAAATTTTATCTAAGAGAGAAAATTACCTGAGCTGGTATCCACACAGTCTACTCTTAATGTATTGTACGTCAACAATTCTCATGTCTATTTTTATTCCTCCAAAGAAATTTTAGAAGAAACATCTTGCAACTTCACAGAAACTTAATTGAGAACTCTATTAAACCCCATGAGATATGAAAGAATGACCTCTGAGCAACAAAATGTGCCTCTGGGGAGTTACATCAAAAAGAAGACAAAAATTTGACAAATTAGACATCTTGCAACTTCGGCAAACCATTTTATCTGATAAAACCAGGCAGGCACACGTTCATGGCATCAAGCTTTTGACAGAAGCGCGCTTCACCTCCATAAAGAGACATTAATCAAACAATCAGCATCTATCATTATTTCCCGAAGAAGATTTATCACATTAAAAATATTCTCAGGCAAATCTGGCCTCTTTATTACAGTCAGCCTCCATCCAAAAATAACTGCTGCTGCCATGGCAACAGCTGCTTCAAAGTAATAACAGTAAATAGCTTATTGTGGCTGTTTTTGAATGGCCAGTTTGCAGGAGGCAATTTCAAGCCAAGCAATTATACTCTGATAATAAGATTTGGCCTCAGATTTGGCCAGCAGAGACCTGAACACACACAAACATATGCACTGCAGGCCTTTTCTTGTGTGTTTTGTCTTTTTTCTTTCTGTGGCTCGGTGGTAATATCTTAATATTGAATTGACTGCTACAACAGCTCAGTGTCAGCGCTAGTGAATGAGATACAACTCAGTGTGGTTAACTGACTCCTTAAGAGTATACTTTCTGGGTTTTACTGAACCATCAGCATCACTTCTGCTGTTTAATAAGTTTATTGTCTTGGAGAGTATGAGTTTGATGTTCAATCTGACCGATAAAGATCTGATCACGCTGCATTACAGATTTCAAAGCAGTGAGTGCTCTACTGGTGAAAACTAGTGTGCTGCAACAACTTCAACTCTGCCAAAAGCGAGCTGGTAGTAGTTGCTGACATGTAAGCATTTATGTGTGACAGTCATTCCATTCCAGACTGATGAATTCCAATACATGCAAACCTCAATCTGCTTGATGAAGTAATGATCAGGGTTATCACCTCAACCAAATCTTAATTAACAAGGAAAAGTATTTAAAAAAAAAAAAAAACAACAACAAAAAAACCACTGCTGTGGTCATCACTGTCCTCTTGCAATATAGGACCAGCTGGATGGCAAAAACAGTGCTAGTAGTACATTAAAGGTAATTGTAATCAAGTAATAACTATTGACCATGCCAAAATAGTTGACTAGAAAAGTTCTGAGGGAGGAAAAGAAGGATTCAATCCTGGCTTTACTGGCTGGTATACAGTGAGCGTCAGGGTGCTTCCATCCTTAAAATTTTAAAGTTGCAGACACTGGGCACAACAAAGCTACAGACCAGCAGAGGGCGAAAATTACTCTTCACTGACCAGATGACGGACAACTTATTTGAATGTCACTCAACAACCATAGAATGACATCAAATGACCTACAAAAAGAAATGCAAATGGCAGCTGGGGTGAAGTGCGCAGCAAGAACAGTTCAAAATGGTTTGTGATGTCTAGCAGTATAATTTAAAAGTAAAGCAAACGAGACAGGAGTACCGAACACTCAGCATGTTTACTCAACTTCCAACCTACGCTCATGACATTACATCACTTTCGTAGAAATACAACAGTTCAGAATTTACTCTTTCAAAATAGTAGTCACAATGCAATGTTACTCATGAACACAACATTTTCCCCCTTTTAAATAACATACTTCGTGGGGTAACTAGGCAGCAATAAAAATTGCTAAATCTACTAATTATTAATCTGAAAGCAGTATTCTCATTCATTTAACCAACCTTTAACTCTCTAGTATACAGGTCCTTCTCAAAAAATTAGCATATTGTGAAAAAGTTCATTATTTTCCATAATGTAATGATAAAAATTAAACTTTCATATATTTTAGATTCATTGCACACCAACTGAAATATTTCAGGTCTTTTATTGTTTTAATACTGATGATTTTGGCATACAGCTCATGAAAACCCAAAATTCCTATCTCAAAAAATTAGCATATTTCATCCGAACAATAAAAGAAAAGTGTTTTTAATACAAAAAAAGTCAACCTTCAAATAATTATGTTCAGTTATGCACTCAATACTTGGTCGGGAATCCTTTTGCAGAAATGACTGCTTCAATGCGGCGTGGCATGGAGGCAATCAGCCTGTGGCACTGCTGAGGTGTTTATGGAGGCCCAGGATGCTTCGATAGCGGCCTTAAGCTCATCCAGAGTGTTCGGTCTTGCGTCTCTCAACTTTCTCTTCACAATATCCCACAGATTCTCTATGGGGTTCAGGTCAGGAGAGTTGGCAGGCCAGTTGAGCACAGTAATACCATGGTCAGTAAACCATTTACCAGTGGTTTTGGCACTGTGAGCAGGTGCCAGGTCGTGCTGAAAAAACGAAATCTTCATCTCCATAAAGCTTTTCAGCAGATGGAAGCATGAAGTGCTCCAAAATCTCCTGATAGCTAGCTGCATTGACCCTGCCCTTGATAAAACACAGTGGACCAACACCAGCAGCTGACATGGCACCCCAACCATCACTGACTGTGGGTACTTGACACTGGACTTCAGGCATTTTTGGCATTTCCTTCTCCCCAGTCTTCCTCCAGACTCTGGCACCTTGATTTCCGAATGACATGCAAAATTTGCTTTCATCCGAAAAAAGTACTTTGGACCACTGAGCAACAGTCCAGTGCTGCTTCTCTGTGGGGAATGCGGCACCTGTAGCCCATTTCCTGCACACGCCTGTGCACAGTGGCTCTGGATGTTTCTACTCCAGACTCAGTCCACTGCTTCCGCAGGTCCCCCATGGTCTGGAATCGGTCCTTCTCCACAATCTTCCTCAGGTCCGGTCACCTCTTCTCGTTGTGCAGCGTTTTTTGCCACCACTTTTTCCTTCCCACAGACTTCCCACTGAGGTGCCTTGATACAGCACTCTGGGAACAGCCTATTCGTTCAGAAATTTCTTTCTGTGTCTTACCCTCCCGCTTGAGGATGTCAGTGATGGCCTTCTGGACAGCAGTCAGGTCGGCAGTCTTACCCATGATTGCGGTTTTGAGTAATGAACCAGGCTGGGAGTTTTTAAAAGCCTCAGGAATCTTTTGCAGGTGTTTAGAGTTAATTAGTTTATTCAGATGATTAGGTTAATAGCTCGTTTAGAGAACCTTTTCATGATATGCTAATTTTTTGAGCTGTATGCCAAAATCATCAGTATTAAAACAATAAAAGACCTGAAATATTTCAGTTGGTGTGCAATGAATCTAAAATATATGAAAGTTTAATTTTTATCATTACATTATGGAAAATAATGAACTTTTTCACAATATGCTAATTTTTTGAGAAGGACCTGTATAACACTGTAAAACATATTTGATAACAGCAGTGGTACAGATTGTAACAATTATGTATTATTAGAACTTATTGAGTCAGGATAGCACAATTTGGTAGCATAAGCTATGTAGACACAGTGCATGCAATACATCAGATATAAGGAACATAGTCATTTAACCAACTAGGTTTGTAAATATTAAGTTTAGGTCTGAGTATTGGTACATTGACCAGTGTTCTCAGCAGGAGTGTATGTTGTGCATGGGAATGGAGGGAGTTTAGAAGCATTCCAAGTTTTCCCATCGCTCAGAACATATGTACCCACCCCCAGTTTCTTGTTAACTATGAGAGGATCTGTGAACTTCCTGTGTCCCTTAGGAACATGCAGATGGTTGCGAACTCTCACTTTATCCACCTCCTGGAAGCAAGGAGTGTGTGCACTACGTTTGGCATCAGTATACAGTTTCATTTTATGTTGCAGCCGTGTAACCCTTTGGCAAACAGTCATATCCGTGGGTGAGCACACAGGAGGAGATGGCAGAATAGACAGCCTTGTGCACATTTGCCTGCCATAGAGGAGCTGAAAAGGTGAGGTACCGGTTGCAGCATGCAGAGTGGCACAGTACACTTGCAAGAATTCAGTTACAGCAGGTTTCCATGGCAGATGTTGCTGGATGGCCATTTGGACAGAGTGTTTAAGCACACAGTTAAACCTCTCTACAGCACCATTAGCTGCTCGATAGTAGAGAGAGGTACGATGGTGCCGGATATTCCATTTTTCCAGAAAAGCAGCGAAGGCAGCAGATGTAAATGGAATGCCGTTGTCAGTAACCGTGCTCAATGGATTGCCATGGCGACTGAATACCGATGACAGAAACGAAACCACAGAGTCCGTAGTGACAGTGTGAGTTAAGGGGGCCCTTAGGCCATTTGCTGTAATAATTAGTCAATGTTATAGCAAACCTGTAATCAGATGAGGCAGTATCAAACGGTCCGACTACATCCACAGCTACTTTCTGCCATGGTCCATCTGGCAGCTGCACCGGCTGAAGAGGAGCAGGATGTGACTTCACAGTTTTGTCATTGAGTTGACATACATGACAGGAACGGACAGCATGGTGAACTTCCATCCCTGGCCACCAATAGAGATCACAGAGGCACTGTTTAGTTCTCACCTCCCCTTGTTGTCCTTTGTGCGCTATAGAGACCAGTGTAGAGCGAAGAGCAACAGGTACAATCAGTCGTGGGCCTTGGAAGACGAATTTGTCCATAACGGACAATTCCAGTCACAGCTGATAGTATGGCAACAATTCAACATCTAGTCCCTTGGGTGAAGGAGGCCAACCATTAGAAATCTGTGTACAAAATTTGGTTAGTGCAGGACAAGAAGCACATGCAGCATCAACATCAGCAGCGGTCAGAGAATTACAGGTAGCTAACAGAAAAGCAACATACTCCTCATCCACATCATCATCCTGAGCTAAAGAAACAGCACTGTCTGTGGGAGAAGCAGGTAAGGGCATACTTGACAGATAATCAGCAGGAGCATTTAAGGAACCTGGACGGTTACCAAATCATAATCAAATGACATGAGACGTGCAGACCACCTTGCTACACGAAGTCCAGCACGGCCTACACTGTTAGTGGTAAGCAGGGTTGTCAGAGCCTGGTGATCTGTACGTAGAGTGAAACGGCGGCCCCATAGATAAGTACGCCACCTCTCAATGGCCCACACGCATGCTAATGCTTCCTTTTCTACTGTGCCATATTTACGCTCGGCAGCCGACAGTGTGCAGGAAGCAAAGGCTACAGTACATTCAATACCATCTGGACTGACCTGGGAAAGTATGACACCAAGACCATAATCAGAAGCGTCTGTGGAGACAATGGTGTGCATTGCAGGGCCAAATAATACCAAAGAAGGGCTGTTTGCTAGCAAATGTTTTACTTTGGTCAAACTTTATTCCACCTCTTTTGACCAGCTGAATCCATTTGGAGCTTGTAGGCATGCGTGCACTGGAGCTACAACAGTGGCAAAATCAGGAATGAACTTACTGTACCATGACATAAGTCCAAGTAAGGAGCGCAAAGTTGATGCATCCGAAGGAGCAGGGGCGTTGAGTATTGCTGTACTTGTGACTCATCAGGACAAAGGCCCTCTGCTGGCACTGTATGTCCTGAAAACAGCAGGCTGGTTTGCCCGGAAACGACACTTGTCTATATTGAGTTGTAAGCCAGCGGCTTCTAGGCGCTGTAAAACTGCTAGCAGTGTTTTGTCATGCCAAGACATGTCACGTCCATGGATGATAATATTGTCCAGATAATCTTCGACCCCTGATAAGCCAGCAAGTATGATGGTCATCATCTTCTGGAATGCCACAGGCGCTGAAGTTAATCCATAAGGAACACGACAAAATCGGTACAGGCCATCATGGGTAATAAAGGCAGTGAGGTCAGAACTGTCCTCGTGCAGCAGCACTTGGTAGTAAGCATTAGGCAGGTCAATAGTAGTGAATACAGAAGAACCTTTAAGAGCAGCGAGCAGTTCATCCATATGCGGCAACATAAAAGAGTCCACAATTACTGCTTTATTTGGCCCTCTGAGGTCAACACACATCCTGATTTTTCCCGTTTTTTTCTGCGTAACAACAATTGGTGAGACCCATGCAGAAGCATCGATGCGTTCTATTACCCCAGCTGCTTGTAGCGATTCCTCTGACATAGCACTATGAACAGAGAGTGGCAGGCGGCAAAGTTTTTGGCACACAGTTGTGACTGTTTCATCGAGCTTTACATGGTGTACAAATTTTTAAGCACATCCGAACTCTGCTAAATCAGCAACAGTGCACTGTTACACTGGCACAGGAGGAGCAAGGTCAGAAAGGGCATTAGAAGGCAGTACTTGATTGTTCTCAATCCTCACATGCAGTGCAGACATGAGGTCCCTCCCCATTAGTGGTGTGCCTTTTTCCACAATGAAAAATGTAGCAGGAACAGTGAAACTTTCACAGAAACTTTCGCTGACAAATACCCAACTACCAGAATTTGAACTTTTGTGTAAGTCACAAGCCTGGCTGTCGGTTGTGACAGTGCAACATTACTGGAATAACATGCATAAGTACTATAAGGCATGATAGATACAGAAGACCCAGTGTAAACCACCAAATTCACTGCACAGGCCTGATTGGCAGAGGTAGATATGGTTACTGTACTTGTAATGCTGGGTGGGCAGGCTGGATATTCTGTTTAGAGGACAGTAACTTCTGGTAATTCAATTTCAAGAACCTCACGGGTCTTTGATTGAGCGGATCGGCACACTTTAGTGTAATGTCCAGTCTTTTTACACTTCCTTTTCCCTACGTGAACAGAATAAAGAGGTGCATGTGATGATTTTCCCCTCCTATGCTTTACTATGTGCTGCACTGCTTATATGGGGGTAGTAATTTGGCTGAAATTTGAAATGGATTTAGCCTGATCAGAAGCAGATTCAATCTGACTTGCTATCATGACACCTCTGTCCAGTGTGAGATCAGTTTCGAGTAAAAGTCTCTCACATATTCATGGGCTACGCACATTTTCCACTAAATGATTGTGAATCATGTCATCAGCACACGCACCAAATTCAAATGTATTGTATAACTGTCTCGTAAGGAGCCTGGCAGCGTTTTATGGAAGGCGTGACATTCAGCTACTATGTTAGCTTTTGGCACAAAGTAGGCTTTTAGTACAGCCTCTGCATCCTTGTACGTCGTACCTATGTTGGGCAATGAGTAGAAAATTTGCTGTCCCTCTGTGTCGAGGCAGTGAAGGAGTACAGCTCTCTGTCTTTCATCCGGCCAGGAGTCCCCCGTTGCGTCAATAACTCGTAGGTTGTTTTCAAAGATCTGCAGCCATGTGCTGAACGGCATAGCAGGCTCACCGGGGCAAGGCAGGAAAAAACTTGGGAAAGGCACATTTGCAACAGCCATCCTTGCGACCAAAACAGCGGAAAGAAAAGACACTTAATCCTCATCGCAGGTTTGTGATATGTAGCGGTATAATTTAAAAGTAAAGCAGACGAGACAAGAGTAGCGAACACTCAGCATGTTTACTCAACTTCCAGCCTATGCTCACGTCATTACATCACGTCCATGGAGATACAACAGTTTAGAATTTACTCTTTCAAAATAGTAGTCACAATGCAATGTTACTCATGGACACACCATGGTTCCTAGGGGCAAGGCTAAGCTAGAAAAAAAAGCCCTTCATCAATGAAAGACAAAGAAGAGCCAGGGTGAGGTTTGCATAAGGATTGGACCGTAGAGGACTGGAGTAAGGTCATCTTCTCTGATGAATACCGTTTTTAGCTTTGCTCATGCAACACCTGGGTGTCTAATGGTTAGACTGAGACCTGGAGAGGCCTACAAACCACCCAATATGAAATTTGGTGGAAGATCGGTGATGAGCTGGTGGTGCTTCGGCAAGGCTGGAATCGGGCACATTTGTCTTTGTGAAGGGTGGAGGACTGTTTTTTTCCAGCAGGACAATCTGGAGCCAATCTCCAGATCTGAAAACCTTGTGAATATGATAAAAGAGGAAGATGGATGGTCACAAGCCATCAACCAAAACCGAGCTGCTTAAATTTTTGTGCAAGCAGTGGCATAAAGACACCCAACAGCAATGTTAAAGACATGGAGAGCATGTCAGAACTCATTTTTATCTCATAATTTAAAATTTTTGTAAAAATAAAATTAATTTTCTTCAAATATTATAATTTTGATTTAGTGTCTCATAATTTTGACTTTTAATGTCATAATTATGACTCTTTGTATCATAATTTAGACTTATGTCATAGTTAAAGTTATACCTTATCTCATCATGACTTAGTATTTCATAATTTAAACATTTTAATTGAATTTCTGACTTTCTGACTTTTTTCTCATAATTTGACTTAGTGTCTCATAACTTAATCTTAATTATTATTATTTATTTATGATTTTGTTTTATGTTGCAGATATAGGCTTCCATACTAAGCTGATACAAACATGTCATTTAATGAATGTACCTTTAAATTCAAAAGGCTGTACAAAAGTCACAGCTTGGCTGGCTCGCTGTACTTATGTGCAGCCTTTTTTGCTTTTATCTGCAAAAAAAAAAAAAAAAAAAAAAAAAAAACCCTTACTCACATAAACCATGATTTCATTTATTAAATGTCATTTGCACTGAAAGATATTGTGACTGACATTTGAAATAGCTGACCTCTAGGGGAGCTGCAGTCATACAGTAGCTGGTGAAAAGTTTTTTTTTTTGTTTTTTTTTATCATAGTTGTTTGCTAGTAAACTAATCAATCGACATCCAGCACCAGAATTATACATTTAGAGAATATACATTTAGATCTGTAAATTTATTAAGAAAATTAAACTAAATCATTACGCAAACATGACAGTACAGGCTTAAGTTGCACAGCTCATCCTACAGGTAAACCAGAAAGCATGTATTCTCACATAGGCCATGACAGCAATCCGGCTGTACATTTAGATGTTAAAGGGCTCCTGGGATACGGCTGTGAAGGTTATTTCTGTGCTTTAAATGCTCTTGGTTCAGGCATCTGAGGGAGAGGAGAGTGGTGGGCGTTTGCCTCTGTTAGATCATATGCTGAGCTGTCAAGGGTAGGCGCAGGTTGGCTTCACTTCAGATTGTGTCTGAATCTCAACTCACTTACGGTAATTATGCTCTATGCTGGAAATGTTTGCCGTGCCTTCTTGCACAAGTGCATGAATAACGCACACACACACGTTCGAGCACATGTTCTCACATTCTGCCCCCTCATATACACATTCTTGTGGATTTTAGGATAACCCACTCTCTCTCACACACACACACACACACACACACAGTCAACAGAACTACCCACACAGAAGACAGCTCATATATCTCCTTTCTACTCGTTTCATTGAATTGCATCTCCATGGCAACACTTATGCATATGCATAAACCACATTCATTTATAATATAATGCTTATTTCAATAAAATCTATAATACAACACAAGATGTGTCAGAAATTGTGATATTCTAATGTTTTACAGTACGTGTTTTTTTTTTTTTTTTTTTTTTTATGGTCTGTTGCTATCATGTGATGCAGCATGTAGCAAAGCTTGATAAACTCTGACAGTCATAGTGAGTCCATAGTAACCATTTCCATGGAAACCAATCTGAAGTGAATTAGCAATTAAAAGTGCTGAGAAACCCCCATCGGTGAATAGGACTATCTGCATAATGTGTGCGTGGATGGATGTGGCTTTTATTAGCAGACAATGAGGAATTGTTCTGTGATTCTGACCAGTGAACCACCATTGTTGTAGATGCAGGGATGATTTTATTATTAATATTTATTATTTTCTTTACCAGGTTGAATTTACTTCATACTGTATGCTCATTAGTGTCAAAACCTTGTTAATTAAGAAAACAAACTGGAGTAGGATCTACTTTCAAACAATTTTCAATCAAAAACATTTAAAAAATAATGTCAATTAACACTGAATTTAAACTGAAATTTTGAGAGAAAAAAATGTTTTTGAGGTTGTGAATAAAGATTATTTAAGTGCTTTCAAAATACTATTTCTGTTTTTCTTTTTTTATTATTAATATTTCCCAAAATTGTTGTTACTGTGTAATTGTCTATCAAATTTACTAGCAATTTATGAGTGAAAATTAAACACCAGATTTACAGTGTAGAAAAACTAAAATTGTATTTTCTTGTAAAACATATTTAAATGATCTTATTTACAATTTCATTCATTCATATATTTATTTGAGAATATTTTTGTCCAAGTTAGTGTCCACCAGGCAAAAATCATAAGTCTGATTGCTTGGAAAGAAAGTTTTGCTGTGATTTTTTGGGTATATTAAAATAACAGCAAAACTTAAAAATTATATGGAAATGTTATAGTCAAAGTGATCACTTAAGCCTGTAAAATAATTGATTTACTTTCATTATATGTATATGTAACGGTATATTTGTGCTCATAACTAAAAACAATTTTACTCTAGAAGCCAACATACAAAACCACTGTTAAAGAAAAGCATTTGTTATTGTAATTTTGATTTAAAGCTACTTACAGTTACTTACAGTTACTGAGATGCAGATCATGCGACAACAGCCCCACTCTCCTGCCCTTCCGTTCTCTCTACAGTGATGAAACAAGATTCCCTGCTCCATTATATCACTACCTTTTATTCCTCCTTTATGCAATGCATTAAAATGACAAAGTACACATGTATCTTGAATGAACACAGTCCATCATTTCTAATGATGATTTATAGCTTTTGTTAAGTACTTGGTTTTGAGCAGAAGGGCTGTTATGGTTATTTTGATGATGGTATAAGTTTATCTAATGCTGTAGTTTAATGGAGATTGTGGATGATGATTCTCCACCCCCCCGTCCACCCCCGTCCACCCAGCCCCCCCCCTCACTCTCGGAGTGATGCTGTTACCTAGGCAACAGAGCTGGAAACAGTAGCACAGATCAGCTGATTGCCATGCTGTTCACATGAGCATGTGATGAGAGGACCACTGCATCCCTCATATTTGTGCTGATGCTATGAAGGGGTGTATTATGGTGTGATTCTTTTTTATGGCAAAGCATTCTGTCTTTATTGCATGTGATTTTGTTCTTGATTATTCATATAACGGTAGCTCAGCTCAGGATAAAAGGGATCAAACTCAGTCCATTCTTTAGTCCATCAGTCTCTGGGGAAATCAAAATTAATGCAGTCTAGAGCAGCTCTTCAGTTTATGAATATATGTGGCAGCCTGTCAGAACCATCATGAAATAATAAACCAACTACAGATTTCCATGGCTGAAGTGTTTGTGAAAAAGATCACCACAATGTCACACTGTTGTAGGGCGACTGGGTGGCTGCTGGTGATATAACTGGTTGCTATGGTGTTCTGGGTTGTTGTTAGAGTTTTATAACTGGTGTTTTTGGTTTTAAGATTGTTGCTAAGGTGTTCAGAATTATTGATGGGGTGTTTTGGCTGGTAACTAGGTAGATGTTAGAGTATTTTGGGTGGTTGTTAAATTCTGTGCTATGTGTTCTGAATGTTTTTAAGGTGTTCAGGACTGTTGCTAGGGTGTACTTGCTGGTTGCTAGGTGGTTGTTAGGGTATTCTGACTCGTTCAATTGTTGCTAGGGTGTTTAGAGTGATCAGTGTTTCTGGCTGGTTGTAATGGTGTTTTTAAATGTGTTGTTGTTGGTTGTTAGGGTGTTCTTGCTGGTTGCTAGGTGAATGTTAGAATGTTTTGGGTGATTGTTGTTGTCTTCTAGTTAGTTGCTAGGTGGTTTTCAGGGTGTTTGGGGTGGTTGTAATGTTGTTCTGGCTGGTTGATAGGTGGATGTTAGGGTATTTTGGATCTTTGATGCTAAGGTTTTCTGATTGGTTGCTAGGTTGCTGTTTGGATGTTTTAGGTGATTGTTACATTGTTGCTAAGATGTTCAGGTTGGTTGCAAGGTGGTTAGTTAGGGTGTTCTGGCTGGTTGCTAGGTGGATGTTACAGTGTTTTGGGTTGTTAGATTGTTGCAAGTTTTTTTTTCAGGGTGGTTGCTAGGGTGTTCTTGTTGGTTGCTAGGTAGATTGAAGTTTGGTGGTCATTAGGGTGTTTTGGGTGATTGTTAGATTTTTGCTAGGGTCTTCTGCTAGTCGCTAGATGGTTGTTAGGGTGTTTTATCTGTGTGTTTATTTTTTTTTTTTTTTGATTGTTGCTAGGATGTTCAGGGTGGTCGCTATGGTGTTCTATGATGTTTTGGGTGATTGTTCGATTTTTATTTGGGTGTTCTGGCTGGTTCCTATATGGATGTTAGGGTATTTGGGGTTTTTATTAAATTGTTGCTAGGGTGTTCAGGATGGTTGCTATCTGGTAGCTTGCTATAGTGTTTTTGGGTGGTTTTTTACATTGTTGCTTAAGGTGTTCCAGCTGGTTTGAAAATTTGGATTTTTAGGTGTTTTGGATGGTTGTTACATTCTTGCTAGGGTTTTTAGGTTGGATTCTAGAGTGTTCTGGCTTGTTGCTATGTGGTAGCTTGTTAAGGTATTTGAATAGTTGTTCTGGCTGGTTGCTAGGTGGTTGTTTACTATCTCCATACAAGTCTCTATAATGTTGTGGCCTTTAGTTATGACTCAGGCTCCTCATTTTATTATAAACAGATTTTTTCGCCTATTTTATAGTCCATCAGGTGATTGTAAATCTGATGAAGTTCAGGCCTGCCTGTTTGTAATATGCACTTTTTAGTTAAAGCACTAGAGGTCACTGTTTACTTGCTGCACCAGCAGAGGAGCCTGCTGTGTGATTTACAGTTATTTGCATGAAGTGGTTCAGTGCATGAAACTCAAATGAGAAATGTGGGCCATTATCTCAGAGGTGACCCTGCTGCTATACTGCTGTGATCTGCTAAATTGTAACAAAGTATTTATAGTTTCCACGTTATCATTCCAAACAGGTGTGTTAAGTGGTGCAGATGGTGATGTAATTTGGTGCAATGTAAAGAGCTGAATGCTTATGATCACAAATGAAAGTTTTGTATTCAGTTGGCGTATTTGCTCAGCAGGGGCCCCTGGCTCTCAGGTGGGGGGTTGGACCCGGAAAAACACCGATCCTCACGTTTTACAGCAGCAGAAAGCCTGAGTGATGTCAAAAAGCCCATCTCACTATGAATTAGGGTAATTGGACAGATTAGAACATTTCATACATAATTGATCATTTCACGTTCAATGTTTGCTTATGTAGTCGATTGACATTTGTGCGACAGAGCGGAAATATGACACATCTGAGCCAGTATTTAAATAAAAGAGAGAAACTCTGAAATCAAGCAAAAGTGTCAGGTGTTGATGTACTTCAGGAGATATACGTTTATTGGAAAGGTAAACTTCATGTATGAATTGTCCACAAATCAAAATTTTATATACACATTTATATATGTGTGTATGTATTTGTTTGTTTGTTTGTTTGTTTGTTCAAATGTTTAATATTTAATTTGAATAAAGTTGGTGTTTAAAAAATGAGACATGATACATTGAATAAAGAAACTGAAGCCTTTTTGGACATTTATTATTATTATTATTATTAATATTGATATTGATAATCGGTATTGGTTGATAGGGTGTTCTGGCCGGTTGCTAGGTATGTATGTATGTATGTTTATGTTGCATTATATTCGTGAGAACCGGGTGTGCATATTTGCCTCACAATACAATTAATTTAATGGTCCTTAAACAGTTTTTTATGCTATATTTAATTCCCTTTTCGCTGTGAAATGTGAGCCAGAATCTTCTTGATGGGTTTTCTAAAGATTCACCTGATATGGATGCAAGAATAACATCCCCATCTGCTGTGGGTCCTGTGTTTTATTTATTTGGCTCTTCTACTGCTCGTGCCACACAGGGCATCTACTCATATGAAATACTGTAGGGTGTAATTGTGAGGTTTAGTGGGTCGAGCTGAACTCAGAACTGATCTGATTGAATCATGACTGATAGCATTTAGAATGAAGGTTCCTGGGGTAGGTGTATCCCAGTCTGAGGGTAAAGACAGCCTTCAGGTAAAGCACAGACAGCACAACACAACACACACACAAGCACACTATAGAACCAGGACCGGATAATCAGTGCAGTGGTTCCAAAAGTGTTTTGAATGTCACTGCAACCAGACGGCAATAGATATACTAATTAAGACAAAAAGTATTAAAGACAAAATTAAGCCAAAAAGTATTTTAAATAATAAAATATATATTATTATTTAATTATTCCAAAATTTTGACTGGTAATGTAAAAAAAAAATGATTTAAAATATTAATAAATACTATAATAGTATATAAATAATACAAAAATAACACTGGTAGCACAAAGAGTACGGGATGAGTCGCATGCTATGATTAGGTTTAATGGTTTGTTTGAATATCTAAGCTTTATTGTGAGCAACAGTAATAGTAATGCTCGCCTTAGCAAACACAACTGGTAAATCTAGTTGATTAGGGTTAGTTTGCATTTCAGTCTACTTTTTTTAACCACTAAAATTAACTCACCCGCCTACATGCATATGAGCTCGACATCAACACGGCAACAACACAAAGAACCTTTTGGCCTGTGTTTGCATATGACTTCACCAAAGAGAATCTTTCATCTTATCAGTCCAAAACTGTGCAGGCATTGAAAATTTAAGATTTCAAACCGTTACGTGAGACAGAAAGCAATAAAATATTTCTTATATTAGTCTTCAGATTTTCCTGATAAGAGGTATTGCTCAGGGAAAGATGGGAAAAAATCAGAGAATGCAATTAGGGAAAGATCAAAATTTCATCTGAGCTTGAGGAAGGGAAAACCTTATTTATTAGCTGAGGAGATGATGTTTGGACGCCCACATTCCTCGCAGGAACCAAGGAAGCATGTGTGTTACCATACTTCAGAGGCATGACAAGACGTTTGCATCGAGTCGTGCAGAAAAACAGCTCCTGTGGGATTTAAGCTGAAATATAGAAGCTGGAATTAGATGATGACATACCAAACCAAGGCAGCATTTATTTGATTAATAGGTAATACAGTGGAAACATACATTTGTGATCTTTTTTTTTCAGGATAATTTGATGAATAGAATAGATTTAAATAAAACAATATAAAATGTATTTATTGTCACTTTTAAACTATTTTAGGCATCCTTGATGAATAAAAGCATTCATTTCTTTAAAAAAGATGTTCATACGGTTCTTTCCCATACAATGAAATCTGAAAAAATCATACAGACAAGCGGTCAAGCTCCAATTAAAAGCACTATGAAAACCTGAACATAGACATGCACTTTATTCTAAGTCTTATTGCTTTTTGTGTGGGGAAAATGGAAAAAATCTCAGGAACTGCACGCCAGTGGTTTGAGTCTTATCTCTCAGATAGGTCTTTCAAGGTATCTTGGAGAGGTGAGGTGTCCAAGTCGCAACATCTAACTACTGGGGTGCCTCAGGGCTCAGTTTCTTGGACCACTTCTCTTCTCTGTCTACATGGCATCACAAGGTTTTGTCATTCAGAAAATGGCTGTTTTCACTGGCTATGCTGATGACACTACAACTCTACCTCTCAGTCTCCATCCTGATGATCAAACGACAGCTGATCGCATCTGAACTGCTTGTGGTTTCAACAAACCCATCGCTTTATCAAAATTTCACCATCCAGTTAGTCTCATCAATCATAGCTCCTTCAAAAACAGCTAGAAACCTTGGAGTTGTGATTGATGATAAGTTGAATTTCTTGTTGAAAACAAAATAAATTGAAAACTGCCTGGTCTTGTAGATTTGCTTTGTACAACCTTAGGAAGATCAGGCCCTTTCTTTCAGAACATGCAACACAACTCCTTCTTCAAGCGCTTGTTCTATCCAAGCTGGACTATTGCAATGCTCTCTTGGCAGGTCTTCCAGCCACTTCTATCAAACCTCTACAATTAATACAAAATGCCGCTGCAAGATGAATCTTTAAATGAGCCGAAAAGAATGCACATCACACCTCTGTTCATCAATTTTGCACTGGCCTACCAATAGCTGCTTGCATAAAATTTAGGACATTAATGTTTGCCTACAAAACCACCACTGGCTCTGCACCACTTTACCTAAATTCATTTACTTCAGAAGTTATGTCCCCCTAACAGAACTAGAAGCTTTCCGTTCTGCAAGTGAACGTCGCATTATTGATGCATCTCAAAGAGGTTCAAAATCACTTTCATGGACTTTTTCATTAACTGTTCCCTCCTGGTGGAAGGACCTGTCCAACTCAATCCAAGCAGGCTGAATCCTTAGACCATCTTCAGAAACGACTAAAAACACATCTGTTCCATCCTTATTTGCCACTCTAACTCAAGCACTTTCTATTCTATTTTAATTCTACTTTATCTTCTTTAAAAAAAAAACACTTGCTTTATATTTTCTTCTATCTATTTGTTTTTCTTTGTGTGTGTGTGTGTGTGTGTGTGTGTGTGTGTGTAGATAGATAGATAGATAGATAGATAGATAGATAGATAGATAGATAGATAGATAGATAGATAGATAGATAGAAACCGTGCTATGTGTACTGTGTTAGGCTAAATGAGACTTGTCATTTGCACTTACATATTGTTTGCTCTTTTTGTTTGTTTTGATTCCTTCTATTGTCCTCATTTATAAGTTGCTTTGGATAAAAGTGTCTGCTAAATGGACTAAATGTAAATGAGTCATCATTGTAACTCTGAAAATCTCATTCTCACATGCACATTCTCAAACTTTGCACACCAAGATTTGTTGAGTGGCACCACACACACACCGTTAGTTCTTGCATCTATATATATATATATATATATTATATATATATATATATATATATATATATATATATATATATATATATATATATATATAAATGTGTCTGTGCATGAGCGCTAAGACAGACCACCTACTGTATCAGCCTCGGTGGTGATGCAAAGGTAAGGATCCAAATAAAGCATGCTATTAAGCAAAAGTTCACCTGCTAGTCTCACAAAACCTCATAAATAATTCAAATTAAACTCATTTTTTGTGTTCCAGACTCCTCTATCTCATCGGAAATGGTCTGGAAGAGTACGTGAGGGCCCGTGTTTTGCAATTTCGGTGGTCAGCGAGCGGCTCTGCTGGAGTCTGTCTGTCTCTGCGGGTCGGACAGTTGATGCCAGCGATGACATGTGCATAGCCATGTGAAGCTGAACACACCTGAAGCGCTCGTGCCCAGACCTGACGAGACGCTCGCTCACAGAAGATCGCATTTTTTTTACTTTCTCAAGTGCAGAGCGGGTGCTGTATAATCATTTTGACTCAATAAAACCAAAAGAGAGCATTTGACCACCACTTTATCCTCGGAAACAGCGGATTTTGTAAATACAACCCTGTTTTTCATTTCAGGAGATCACACTTTTTGATTTACTTCCACTGGGCGGGCGAAGAAAAGCGCGCGTCTCCTCTAATTTACGCAAACTGCCGCCCGCTTTGTTCCGCGAATCCAAATAATAGCGTTCTGCCGGGAAGGCGATGCGAGGGAAAGGTCCTCACGGCTCATGTTTTGTTGATATTCTGAGGCTCAGAGCTATTTCCAGTTTAAACACACACAAGCCAGGCAAATTCCACCTACTTACTTACTCGCATCAGTTAAAATGCCACCATCACCCCAGTCGGCATGGACACTTGATTAACTCCACTGGAGGCGGACATTCATGACAGCTTGAATGTGAGACGAAACTGAGTGGAAAGATGATCCATATAACGGGCAAATAATATGATCCATAGGTTTTTAGTGGCGCGCTGTTTTCTCAAACATTGGTGCGTTTCCCAAAAGCAACTGTGGTCTTAAGTTCCGTCGTTACCAAGAGTAACCGTTTTTAGATCGTCTATATAATTTTTACCATTGTTCACATGATCTAAAAGACTAATAAGAATCGCTTCAATAAGAAACTGCTATAATATTACTTATAATTACCAAATAGGCTACTGTAACAACCTAAAAAATAATTTTTCCTGATAATATTTCAAAAACTCTGGCTAACCGGAAATAGCCATAGAACAGGGAGAAATGACGTTTTCATAACTTAATGAAGAATTGTTAGCAAACGTTCTTAGAAAACGTATTTTTGATTAGCTGGTTTGATCACTGTCATTTGATCCAATCAGTTAAAACGGGTTTGCAAAATTGCCCCCCCTGAAAAATTGTTTGATTTGTTCGGACAGTTCACTCACTCACTGAAATCGTTTCCAATGGTTGCTTGCTTGCATTGAAATAACAGCAGCAATATATTTTATAAGACAGTAACACATTATGTTACTACTTGCATATTTTAGCATCTAAAAAAAAAAAAAAGGAAATACAATAGTTATTTGGCCTTTCTGATCCAATTTTGTGTGGAAAAATATCTTTAACTCCGCTGGAGAAAAAGAATCTGATATTATTTTTGTGCTGACATTCCCCAGTGTGGGTACATGATCACTTTTGGTTCATTCATCATAGTGGTTAATGTAAGGTATAATTCATTGCATTGCATAGTGGGACACATGCCACATTTTGGAAAATGCAGTAGGTCACCCGGGTTTTTCATGCATATGGAAAATTTGCATATAACCATCTACTGCAGAAACAGTAGTAGAACAATAACAAATGTCACCAAGAGCAGCAAAAGCTTCTTCTTTGAAGGTCAGAATGATATTATAAGGAATGGACTCCACAAATCAGTTGGAATTGAATGTGAAGAATAAGGTATAAAGAATAACATTTAAGATGTGGGACTGAAGCAAAACCATGCATTTGGCATAGCATCACCTGAAACATTTAGAAACCCTTGTGTTTTCCAAGCAACACTGTGTTGCATGAAATGCTACTCCTCTTATACTGTGTAGAATGTGTATTTGCATTGGCAAAAATGCGTTTTTTTTTTTTTTTGGCATTTTAGCATTACACTGTTCATCTGGTCTTCTTGGGCCGCAGGCCGATACGGCTGCCTTTTTGCTTTTAAATATTTATGCATAATCTGGAGGGGACATGGGGGCAATTACCAAATTTCGGGTCATCTGGACCTGAATCAATAGCTAATACAGGTTTCTAAATAAAATGTGCTTTTAAGAGAAGTACTTGCCCGTTTATTGTGGCAGACAGGACACAATTAGTCCACAATACAGCCATTTGCAATTGAAAATTTGTGAACCTATCTGGACTGGCCAGATAGTGAGATTGATTTTTAAAAGACCATAATGATGCGATGCTGGGAAAAGTTATATTGGCTGTCTCTTCTTTTTATATTAGCACTGCAGGATCTTATTGTGTCTGTTGGATTAGTTATGTATGAATGCCACCCCCAGCATAATAAAGATTCCGAGGCAGATAGGGTCATAAAAAATTATTGAACAGCATTGTTTATTGCAAGATTTCCTGCATTAAGATAAAGTTTGTGTTTGGTTATCTTATTCAACATGTGCCCAAACACATACATATGCACTGTTTTTACTTATGGATACCCCCTGTGTTTGACATCACAGGGGGGACATCAAATATTCCAGAGAGAAAGTGCTCAGATGAAAGATGATTCATGTGGAAATCATTTTATTCAGCATTAATAATGCATAACTAAAATACCTGATCTTAGACCTCTGTTTAACAGACAGGATGGCCATTGACTTGACATCATTTTTTTCTTTAGAATCCAACCACATCCTGTAGTGCTGATGAATTTAGAATTATAATCTAGATAAAAATTTTCTATATATTATATTATAATCTTTTTGGAAATAGTGGCTCAGTGTGAGCTTTTCATGCCATTTTGGGGTAGTTTTTCACCCTGATTAAAATAAATCTAGGTCATCTTATTTTATGTTTCCCATTGTTAATATTTTACCCTGATGTAGTAATAATCAGTTTTCAGGATTTCATTTGTAAAAGCTGGGTAAGTCATTCTTATTGCATATTTATGAGGGTTTAAACCAGTTGATTGGACAAGCACAGAACGTGGACCAGTTTTAATAACCACTCATCCATCTGTGAGGCTGTTTATCATTCCAGTTAATGCTGCAATACCCAGGGCATTAAAGTTTCTGCAACTATGCAGATGCATCATTGTTCATGAGGCAAGCATTGTTAACGTTGATGATTTGTTTCACACTGTATACCTTTGGTTATTTTGTTTGTTTATTTAAATACATCAAGAAAAGTGCAACGTAACTTGACAGCCAATGATTCACCATGTATTTTCATTGTATTTAAAAAGCAGTGTTGACACTTGCACAATTACTCTGTTTGTGGGCCACAGGAGAACAATCTGTGGACGGTGTAACTTGACAAGATGTAGAGTTTGTTTCTTCATATTTGGAGAAATTCAGCAATTTCTTCAGTTGCTTACCAATGGATTCTCTGCAGTGATCGGGTGCTGTCAGAACGAGAGTCCAAACAGCTGATAAAAATCATCACAATTATCCACAAAGAAGAAAAAGAAGTAAAAATAAATAAATAAATAACTTTAAAACGTGACTTCTGGCTAAAATGCCAGTCCATAATGGATAATATTACTTCCGCCAGTGAAAAGGTCCATCTCCTGTTGTCCTTTCACATCTAAATGAGGAAATGGTGCTTTGATCTGAACTAATAATCTCCTGATTCAGATGACTAACTGGGAGACTGGAGAAAAGCAATATTATGTATTATGGACTTGTATTGTGGTCAGAAATGATGGTTTTGAAGTTGCTCTAATGATGAATTGGTTTTCTGATACAAACACCCAGCTTTTCAGTTCACAAGATGATTGATAGACTGGAGTCGTGTGTGGATTTCTTGTGGATTTTTTTGATGGTTTTATCAGCTGTTTGGACTCTCATTCTGACAGCATTCATTCACTGCAGAGGATCCATTGGTAAGCAAGTGTAATGCTACATTTCTCAAAATCTGTTTCTGATGGAAAAGGCAGACTCATCTACATCTTGAATGGCCTGCATGAGAGTGAGTACGTTTTCAGAAAATTTTTCAGTTTGTGATGACTATTCCACTGTGTTTTATGAGCACTTTTTACCTAGAATAATGGTGCAATTTGATGATAAATGGAAATCAATTTTAAAATGTCCATCTGTGCTCCTAAGACAAAAATAGAAAAAAAAAAAAAAAAAAAAAAAGGTGAAAGATTTGGAACAACATGACGGTGAGTATTTTTATTTTTTTTATTTTATTCTAATCTATTAATGTATGCATAATTAAAAAAAAAAAAAAAAAAATTAAAAAAAAAAAAACGTAATACTGCAAATAAATGTACACCATCACACAATGTGTCATTATGTGATGTGTATGTCACAGGATGAGAGCGTGCGTGCGATCAGCGCCCTAATATAACTGTCTTTAGGACCCAGTTCTCTATCTGTCTCTTTCTTTGTACTTATACCCCCTTTCTTTCTTTCAGGAGAAAAAATAAATAGTGAGCAGTATGAGATTCATTAAAGAAGATCTGAAATCACGGCGCGTCAAGGCGCGTAGGTGCGTTAGTTAGAGAGAGAGCGAGAGAGCAGACAGACGCGGGGTGAGGATCAGAGACCCTCAGTGATGCTCATATGCAATTTTGATTTTATAGTTGAATATATTGTGGGAATTAATTAATGCTCGTTCCTGATCCACGTGCGCGCTCTTGAATAACATTCGTGATCCGGTTTCATCGGCGGGAATAAACTTTCACATTCCGGTTGGTTATTTGTCAGCCTTTATCCATAAGGACAAAGCGGACCTGGTGGAGCACAGGTGGGTGTCCTATCTATAAAGTACAGCATCGTTGTGGGGTTTTTTTTGTTTCTGTGTGTTTTTGTATGTTATTCTGGGATATGTTGTTGTTTTTTTTGTGGTAATCATCATAGCGGGGGGTGTTGTGGTTTGTTGGTGGTTTTTTTATCTTATGATTTTTTATGTTAGTAAGGGATATTGATATTCATATCATGAATTGTTGCACGCTGTTAATATTAATGAAACGTCTGGGATCCATCATCTAAGATCAGCAGGTGGATCGCACGGAACCGTGTGCGCTTCATGGAAAAACTTAACCCTTCATCATAGTGTGTGATTGGCAGTATTTTACTAAAACAAACCTTGGTTTCTTCACCTGATTTGAGGAACTGTCTTCTTCTACACAGGTTTGAGTGGCAGAAATGTAGGGAGAGGTTCGCGTTTTTCTTCTCATCTTCGTGTTGACGCTGGTTTTGGCACACAAGGTAAGGACCTGACAGTCTTTGACTCTGGTTTTTAAATTGGCTTGAGGATGTAATACATAAAAAAATAATTGCTATAACCTTAATTTGAGGATACTGGTATTGACTGGAACACCTCTCGTCTTCGTGCGTAAATGGAGACTTTTACGCGCACGACTCCGGTGGTAACCAAAAGAAATCGCTCTGCTGACAAAGACTGGACAAAGACTGGCTTAATGTTTATTTGAATAGGAATAATTAATGCAAGTTTAATTCATGCAAATTAGATTAGTATTGTTTTTCTTTGAGAGGTTTCGCGTGAAATCAATTGGTTTTTGTACAGGATCAGTGATGAGTCCTCTAGGTGGTGCAGAGCAGCGTGGAACCATGAGGAGCGCTTTCTCATTCAGAAAGGGGAGGTTACTACAGGTGCATAGCTTGTTTTTTTTTTTTTTTTTTTTTATTATTATTAGTAAAAACTAAAAGCAGTGTACCCAACTCATGCGTTTAAAATTCTAATTATGCATAATCCTATTAAATATTTGTAACATTACATCAAAAGACATACAGGAAAATGTCACTTAGCCTAGTTTTAAGGATTTAATTGAGACCTCAGTGGTTTGTAATTGTCATATCGCTTTGTCAAAAGGATGTTTATTTAGCAAATATTTGATATTTTGATAAAAAACAAAATAGTACAATGTATTATATTTGCCCATATACATAAATCATTGTGAATATGAAACGGTGTTTTTTTGTCTTTTGTCAAGGGAAAATTAAGGTTGTATTTTTGGCAAGTAAAAAAACGCGTAATTTTTCAGAATATTTAATAGTTACATTTTTTAATTTGCCCACGCAACACTTAATAGAACCACCTCTTCATGAATTTCTGAAACCCTCATCTCATATGGCCTTTTCATAACAGTGAAAAAGATGCAATTTATCAAATACATGGGGTTCTCTAAAAATATTATAAAATTTTGAAATACTATAGTATAAAGTTAACAATAGTTTAGGGACAAAAAGAAAACGGCTTTTCACACTAGTACTGATAAGAAATGAAAACGGTACATTTGCTATCGATTACTCGATGCAAATGTTCTTGAATGAGAGAGCAAAGTGAGCCGAAGTACAATTCGCGACTATGTTGTATATATCAAACATAATGGCTAGTTGTGTTTTCGGTGTCTTGTAGACAGTTTGTTGATAGCAAGCCAAAAGGTAATTGTGCAGAAAGTGCAAATAGCATAAAGATTATAGACCAAAGTGATGTCTATTACACCTGTAGTACCCGATACTTTTACTTTAAGTGGCAGAACCTTTGCAATGTGTGTGTGACTGTTAGTTTGGTACGACGTACCACGCAGTCTGTTACGGTGTTTTGGCGTGACATAGGTTAGCTGTTGCTTTGACAGTCCTTGGATGGAAAAATAGATTAAGAGGGGTAACTCTTAGATGTATTTTTCTTACCAAAAAGACCACTTGGGGTTGCATAATAAGTGACCCACATCGTGGAGTATAATTACTTTGACTGGCGTCTGTGAACCTGGCAAGCTCAGTTTTACATGATCCATATTTAGTTATTAACTTGAAGATGATGGGCTGGCGGTCCTCTGTAGTTATATGAAGATATACAGCGACCTTGACCCTTCACGGGCCGTGAACATTGGTACACCAATGCCACTATACCAATCATAAAAACCAATATCAGACTAAAATCTAAGATAATGCAATGGTGCTAGAGAAACGCCAATCCAATCTGGTTGTGTCCTCGCAACTGTGTAGAGGGAACACGTAAAAAACCGAGTGTCGGAGATTCTATATGACTCTAAATGGGTCGATACATATCCCTTCAGGTCCATATGATTCTCACCCCGATGGGATGTCTAAAGATAGTGGACACGGCTGTCACTAGGTGTATGAATAATTCCGTGTCAGGGATTAGAATAACAACGATACCAGAGACCTGACGCAATCGCTTCTGGGAGGCTTATGTAGGGAATTGTAGTGATTACAAGACGTGTCGTTACTTTAAGTGCGTATTACACCCCATGACGCCAGAGGGAGAATTATTTTCATATGCTGATGTTGCCAGGCTGACGACTTTGGAGCATTTCTGGGACCGTGTATAAGTCATGTTCGTCAAGCAAGAACTTGCTCAGGTACTGTTCAGTTTATATTATACACTATTGGGCACTTTGTTCAAAACCTAGTCAAGCTGTCATCACTGCCTGCAATTACATAGGACGAGCTTGCCTTGCACGGCAGCATACTGCTTCAGTAAGTGCAGATTTAGGAATCGCTGTCTACGTAGCAGACTACGACTTACAATCAGCCCAATACACGCATCAGACTCGACAGGCATGGCTGATTCCGAAATATCTGAGTTTGATGTTAGCATGTTTCAACTAGAGCGCTGTATTCAAGGTCCAAGCTTTTGTCGATGTCCAAGAAAAAGTCCATAGTCCATGGACTAGTCAGAGACCGAATTAAAAAAGTACAGAGCTCCAAAGAGTAACCACATTCAAGTCAAAGTCCAAAGTTCCAAATAGAGGAGAAAAAGAAGGATCCAAATAGCATGAAACCACATACTTAACTATGGATAAGGTAGTGATACAGCGAGAGTACAAGCTATAATCTCCTATTACGTACAAGACAACCTAATTTTTACGTTATTATTTTTTATGATCAAAAAGCCATGTTCAACAGTAACAACTCTGTAGGAAAAGGGTTCTCCAAAATAGATCCTGGAGGGCCAATGCCCTGCAGAGTTTTTAGGCTCCAACTGTGCCTTAACACACCTCCTGAAGTTCTAGTTGTGTCTAGTAAGAGCTTGCTTTAGCTGGTTCAAGTGTGTTTTAATTAGGTGTTGAGAGCTAAAACTCTGGGCAGGACACTGGCCCTCTAGGACAGAGTTTGGAGCTGTAGGATAAAATTATTTTTTATGTACTTTATTTACATTTAATTTACTTTATAATGCTGCGGTTTGCTGACATCATTTCTGTGGTCAAAAATTAAATGACTGATGCCTCGTTGCGTGTGCACACACGACAGCAAAGCTCGGGATATGACACATGCGCGCGGTTAAAGCTAGAAGGCTATGTTGTGCTGGCTACGTGGGCATGCGCAGATAAATAAAGCCTAAATTTCGTCACACTTGTACAACAATTAATTAGTATTCAGTATTGTAAAGGGTAAAGTTTAAGGCTATTTATGTGTAGACGTTAATAAAAAACACAATATAACCGGTAGAAAACTTAACTTAGGGAAAACATCTAAACTTTTCAGAAAGCAGCAAATGCACCGCTGGTCATGTGACAAGAATCAACGAATCAGCTTCATCCTTCCCGTAACAAAATTGAAAACTAAGCCCAAGACTGGCGAAAAGCTGATCATAGCTGTACAAGGATAGCCATGTTTTTTAAATGAATTTATTAAGCAGAGCTACTGCAAAGGGATTTTTACGGTGCTGGAAATCCATTTATCCTTTTGCTGAAACCCGTTTTTCTGCATCTTCATGGAGAGCAGGTCATGGTTGCTTAGCAACGGCAGAACGCCACTGGAGCGCAAGCATAGAGCACAGGGCATACAGAAAAGTGCTTTGGAAAAAAAAGGAAGAAAACAGCTTTTTTCCACACGTTTTCAGGTGTGACATGCAAATGTGGTTTTGTTTTGAAAGAGAAAAAAGCCTATTGCGGACTCGGTTGAGACCAACGAGAACATTTGGGCAAGTCCAATGACCAAGTCCGAGACAAGTCCGAGTGCAAACAACCCAACGAGTCCGAGACAAGTCCAAATGAATTAGAAGAACAAAATATGTCTAGAGTCTGGACTTGAGTCAGAGACCACTCTCGAGTCCTACAAGAGCACTATTCTATAACTAAAGATGAGATATACTATCTGTAAAGCATAAAATGACATACTGCGAATTAAATAGTCTAACCTTTATTCGATTTTGTAACAGCATTTTATCAATACTTTCTGTAAATTTGTATTTTCTGTCACTGTTTAGATGCAGTAAAGAATGCCTGGGTCACGTTTTGCGTTTTCTTCGCTGTCGCTGGTCAGAATTCTAACCTCTAAATCCGGATTTAGGAATTAAAAAAAATAAGTGTCTTCAGAGAATCACTTCATACCCATGGCATTTTGCCTGAGACTTGTGAGCAAATAGTTGGAAAACATGTCTTTGTGGCCGTTGTTCTGGTGATTCTGGGATAGATACAGCTTCTTACTTTTCTATACCCTCAAATCGTTATTTGAAAGCAAAAATGCTACAATGAATTCACTATGTTTTGTAAGGAAATGCAACATGCTCGAGCAACACAATCACTATTTTTTGGAATAGCACCCTAAAATTTGTAAACAAAACCAATATGGGATAATTCATATCATCAAATGCAGATGCAAAGCAGTCTAATTGAAATTTTCTTTTACATTGTTATTTAGCTTGTTGCATTCATGCATGCAGTTTTGACCCAAGAGATGTATTCTTAGATATAATAGCTTTTGAAGAAATAAGGCTAGGTGACTCGAAAATTTCACTCAATAGGCAGCACATAGGCTTTAACAGTCAGCTAGCAAAACAGATCAAGTCTGACGCGCCATAATGCATGCAATGATTGCTTATGACTTAATTAAACAATTATGCTTAAGTGTAATTATATTCCTCGCAGCAGCGTTTTCACATAAAACTTTACTGTAAGTAGAACATGTGGAAATAGAGTGAAAGACCACTCTTATCACATCACAGCAGTGTTTGGACGTTAGCAACCACTAACATATCCAAAAAGGAGAAATTTTCCAAAAGAGGTAGCACTGATAGTCGCTGTCAAAAGGCTTGGTGTTTCGTGTTTCATCGTCTTTGCGACGCACCACAGCAAGCTAAAGGCAGTAATCAAAGCCACACTCCTAGACAATAGGTTCGTGTCTCTCTCTAGCTTGAGAGAACATAATTCCGTTTATTTCAGCCAATACGCTGTCAGTTAGAGTGGAATTGTACAGCGATAATGCGTTAGAATCAGTCGCATGATATAGACAGAAAGTGCAATAAACAATGCCCTGCATGTCATTGTAGTTTGTGTGTGTGTATTGTGAGGTGTTTGTTGGTTTAAAAGTTCTTTTATTTGTAAAACTTCCAGATTTTTGAAAAACGCTGTTGTTTTTAACATAATGCTTCGTGATTCAGTGTATAATGAATTGCTTAAAAAAATCCTCACTTACAAAAGCAAATCTAAAAAATTGCCTGTTTATGCCATTCATTCATTCATTTTATTATATGGGGAAGTCGTGGGCCTAATGGTTAGAGAGTCGCGACTCGCAAGCCATGTGTGTGGTGCACTTTGGATGGGTTACAAAAAGCAGAGCACGAATTCTGAGTATGGGTCCCATACTTGGCTGTATGTCACGTCACTTTCACTTATCTTTTTATTTTGAATATTATTTTTATTTTGTAAAAATACCTATTCTATTAAATTCTGTTGTTTAGAATTAGGCTGTTGGATTCAGTGTTTTTATAAAAAAGTGGGTAAAAATCATTACTTAAAAAAAAAAAAAGTTATAAAATTTTCTTCATGTTGAGTACTGTCTGTACTGTAATATATTCATTCTGCTTATGATTCTTGTTACATTATGTAGTGTTTTCCAAATATCATTTACTTACATAAAATCATACTTTATAAAAGTCTATAAAATTGCCTGCATGCCATTGTATTCATTAATTTAGTCATTTGATTAATTTTAAACCATTTTTATCATTTAAACAGTTTTATCAATTATCTAATCAATTACGACTTTTCGTTTCATTGTTTTTATAGCTGTGTTTTTAGTGTAAAGCTACTATCAGCGTTTTCAGATGGGTAAATTATGTTGGCTGCACATGAAATGAGATCCTGCAGGGTTTTTAGGGCATATCAATATACTTTCTAATTAATTTTCTAAACTATGACAATCAGCATTATATTATCTAAGTAAATGTAACAACTTTATGGAGTTATTTGTATTAACTGTAGTAGTTATACTTAACTGTATTGGTTTTACAAACCTGCATTGCAGCTTGTTACTTGTAAAGGGGGGGGACGCCTAGTTTGACTGGCAGTGCCCTGTCTTTCAAAGTACAGGTAGCTTTCCCAAGGATGACAGCTAAAATGAGTCTCAAAGTTTAAAGAGATTTTAATGTAAGGAATCCATCGCAAATGATTCTCCGCACATCTATCTTAGATGAGGATCTGTAACTATGTCCGCTAATAAAACTAAGATCATTTAAGTGCTAAAAGACACCAGCGACATTGTCTGAAGATCCGTAATGCCTCAAGTTCACTCAGTCTGTTAGTTTCCCCTCTCCGTCATTTTTTGAAAGGTCTTCTGAAGCCTTTATTTCGGTTTTATGAGGACTGTTAAGTTCACACCACCACCACACTCTTGACTTTGTTGTGTTAGGCCCGTGGTCTGCCAGCTGGCCCACAACTATATTCCTTCAAAAAATTAACATCCCCCTGTTCACACGTATCCTGACCCGGCTGCCTGGCATGGCTACGACAACCGGGACTGAGAGCCGGAATGGGCGGTGAGTTAGTAGTGTCTTGAAATCAATGGGTTTGCTTTTGTGATATACAGTTAAAGAATAAAAGGATACCACAGATGCCACAGAGCAGATAATGAAATGCTGACGCATCTATGCTCTTCTATAGACAGAGTTGATCTGTCCTTAAGCAGCCCTAAATCGGTAGCATAATGGATTTGAACAAAGCCCGACTAAGAACCTTAATTGCATTTATCTCTATTGGTTTAATCAAGTGTGGTTTTGTAGCGTGTGTATGTTCTGATGATGAAGTGTGCAGTGGAACACATTCTGTGCCTTGGGTCTCGAGTGCGTGAACACAGAGAGTACATTAGCCCATATTAAGAGCGATACTGGTGTACTGTGTTGGTGTTATGGGGTGAGTGTTGGTGTGGTGTGCGTGGGGTTACACAACGTGTGTGGTAATGGGCGGGGATGCGTGTGGGGGTGGTGGATACAAAAGCCAGCTCTACTTGACTTGTGTATTAAAAAGAAAGCTCTGTGTCAAATGTTTTGTCACTACTTAAGTGTCACGATCATTCTCATGTAAGCGGATTAGTTTAGCTACACAAAGGGCCCTAAACGATATTACAGGAGTTTTCACGAGCCTTAGTGATTGGTCTGCCCGCGGTAGTCATTCATCCCTTAATAGACGAGACGGACTGAGGCTCAGCAGTCAGTATCATAGAAAAGAAAATCACAATCTGAAATCTCTTTACTGTCTCCTATGACATCAAGTTACACTAAATGGTGCCTTTCCTGACCACTTGTGTTTCTTTTTTCCTGAGGAAACTCCTCCTCTCTCACTCTTTGTTACTCTGGGGATTTAGTAGAGATTATTATCAACATCTCAAACAACATTTGGCCTTCAATCAAGAAGTTCAGATCTCATGGACTCATCAAATTCTTCCAGGCCCAAAATGATTCTGGGCGACTTTTTACCTTCTTGAAACAGAGCATGGTTAACTAATAGTAGGGCGATTCTGATTCATCTCGTAGCTTGGTTCATCTTGAATAATTTGGTTAGTTGTGAATCGTTTTATTAATTTGCTTGCCACTTCACAATTAACTTGCATAGAAAAAAAAAAAACATTCCACAATTAAAACACCAAAATTGTGACCTGCAAACAAAAAAAAAAAAAAACTTTTTTTTTTTGGAAAAATGGTAAATAGCTTCTGTAACTTCTGGACAGATGGCTAAATAACATAAATAATTATAGGATATATATATTTTAAATTATATCAGATTGACTTTCATATGAAAGTTTAAGGGTTACCAATACAAGGATTTGGTTTCGTGTACAGAAGCTCCACATAAATAATAATATCAAAAATAGACAAAATTGGTCATGTACAAAAAAAGCAAAAACACAATATATATGGGTGTTAACATAAATTAATGGTATACTAGTGTTGTGTGTTTTTCCAACGATTATGTTAAGTGTTTCATGAGATGGATTTCTGATTGAAGAAACTGGTTCGTACACTGCGGGTGTCTGGTGTGGCATGCTTCGTTAGTGTGACCAGATGGCAACCGTTCAACAAGGAATGTGCTGGATGTAAGGGGTCCATAAGTGATTTTTGCTAGCCCCTTTTTTGCTCACTCTAGATAAGTACAGTTCTTGAATAGAAGGGAGGGTTGTACCGATGATTTCTCTCAGCAGTCCCGGGGCTACCCTCTGTATTCTTCTGAGGTCAGATTTGGTAGCTGAGCTGAACCAGACAGATACTGAAGTGCAGAGGACGAATTCAATGATGGCAGAGTAGAACTGTTTCAGCAGCAGCTCCTGTGGCATGTTTAACTTCCTCAGCTGATAAAGGAAGTACTAAGGCGCCTCTGCTGGAAACCCTTTTTAACAAACAATGTACTCAGTCTGATTGTTCCACTTCAGGTTCCTGAGAGATAGTGGTGCCCAGGAACCTGAATATCGCCACTGTCATTACAGTGCTATTCATGATTGGTTAGTGGGTGGAGAGCAGGGGTGTTCCTTCTGTGAAGTCCCACGACTTCATCTCCACAATCTTTTTTAAAATGTGTTTAAGCCCCCAGGTTGTTAAGACTGAACCAGACAGCCAGCTCTTTAACCCCTTGTCTGTATGCAGACTCGTCACCATCCTGAAATAGGCCGATGAGTGTGGTGTCATCTGCAAACTTCAGGAGCTTGACAGAGGGGTTCTTTAGATGAGCAGGTCATTTGTGTAGAAGGAGAAGAGCAGGGGGGAGAGAACGCAGCCCTGAGGAGCTCCAGTGCTGATCACATACGGGTCAGTGGGTCACCAGCTTCCTGACAGACGGGCAACAGCTAGTGAGGCTGAGAAAATCTCATTCAGCACCCGTATGATCAGCACTGGAGCTCCTCAGGGCTGCGTTCTCTCCCCACTTAATTTAGGCAGGAGGAGGTTTGGTATTAAGTGGTCAAAGCTGTGCTGAAGGGTCCCAAACAGAATCCTCACATAAGTCCCCTGGTCTATCTAGACATTTTTGCAGGATGTCAAGCAGTCCCCATGTTGACTGTATCATCCACAACCTGTTTGCTCTGTAGGTAAACTGCAAGGTGTCCAGTAAGGGTCCAGTGATGTCCTTCAGATAAGCCAAAACCATTCCTTTCAAATGATTTCATGGCCACAAACGCTACAGCCCACAAGTCTGTAGTCAATAAGTTTCAGTAATTTTGGATTTCTTTGGAATCGGGATTATGGTGGAGCATTGTGAAGCATGAGTGGACTTTTGCACAGCTCCAGTGATCTGTTGAAGATCTGTGTGAAGAGGGTGGCCTGCTGGTCAGCACAGGTTTTCAGACATGCTGGTGTCACAACTGTCTGGGCCTGGTGCCCTTTCTTCTCTTGTTCTTTCTGAAGACCTGACACCAAGTCTTCTTCACTGATCTGAGAGTGCTGGAGGGGGGAGAGAGGGGGTTGCAGGAGGTTTTTTCAAACCTGCAATAAAACTCATGTCAGATCGTCTGTCAGTTTGTGCTGGGGGATGGTTTGGCTTGTCATTGGTGATGTCTTTCAGACATTTCCACACTGAAGCAGGATCACTGGAAAAGACCTGGGTTTCTTTAGCTTTCCAGCAGGTAATGCACATGTCTTCACAGAAACTGATATAAGATGTTTACCTAGTCTCTGTGAGCTCGTCCAGATCGGTGGCCAGTGCAGCTTCCAAAACCACTCCAATCAGTGAGGTCAAAAACAAGCTTGTAAATCCTGCTCTGCTTCATTAGTCCATCTTTTTTACGAGTCCTTAATACAGTTTTTAGCTGATTCAGCGAGCAGTTTCTACCTTTAGGTCGTTATTCAACGATGAAACTAAACAGTATTGAACAGAGAGCCCCAAAGCTGCCCATTGGACAGAGCGATATGCATCCTTTAAATTGTGGTGTAACAGTGATTCCAATATATTACCGTCTCTGGTGAACATGTAACTATATGCTGACTGTATTTTGGCAGGTTCATGGGAAAGGGATTTGCTTTATTAAAGTCCCAAGAAATGATTATAACAGAGTCTGGGTGTTTGTTGTTCTGTGTTCTGTGATTTTGAATTTGATCAGCGAGTTTTCTGTAAAGCTGATCTCACATGCGTTTTGCGGAGAACTGTAAACAAAAACTCAAGAGAATGTCCGAGTGAAACTCCTGCGGCAAAGTAGAATGGCCAACATTGACACCAGCAGGTGTGTAAAATTACAATGTGGAAATCTTCATTTTTCGCACCTAATCTTGAGCCCATTGAGTTTTTTAAAGACCCCCCCTAAAGTGTGCAGTGGGTTTTGGTGAGGGTAAATTGGATAATTAATGGGAAAAGTCATTTGAGAGTTGCGCGGGGGCCCCCATTGTGACAAAATAAATAAAAAAATTGGATATGACTGTTAAATGATTTCTTTGGATTGGTTCATGCAATAAATCCCGCCTCTTGTGTTCGTGCATTGTTTCCGTAAAATCAGTCTGAATAAACAATATAATTGCTTTAATGGGAATACTATTAAAAAGTACTCCACACACTTAGGTAAACAACTCACACACTTATAACCATTTATAACATATAACTGAAAACATGATCTGTGGTGCGTTTTTTAGTGAGTAATTCAGCTGATTGGTGAAATTTGAAGTTAAATCTGTCTGTGAGCAATATTTTTCCGAACTTTGATGACTAATGATTAAAAAAAATTCAAAAATATCTTTAAAAAGTTAACAATTAAATAGAAAACTTCTGGGTAGTGTAAGTAATGTTTTTAACCAAGAAAATGCGACATGGACATGAATTTGATTTGGTTAAAGCTTGATCTGGATGGCCTATGTTTCAAATTTGCTTTAGGACAACCATAATCAATGTTTGACAATGAGTCAGACTAACATAAATAATGCTGGCTTTTTGGTAAAACTTGTTTTATGAAACAGGCCTCAAGGCATTAAAAGTGATCATATTGTTTTTTTTTTTCCCCCTCCATTGGCATTCATCATATTGCATTCAACATCCCATTGTGTTGTGTATCGAATCGGATCGCGTCTGTGCATCGAAACAGCTGGGTGAATCATATCCCCCCGCATCGCATCGGTAAGATGCTTCAATATGTAGTTCTTTCATGTAATCATATTGTTGCTATGGGCATTGAGATGTTAATCGTATCTGTTGCGGTTAGTCGAGATGCACACCCTTATCGGGGACCAATCAAACACTAAGAAGATTGTGTCGCAAACCACACAGTAACACGTACTAGTGGCGGGCCAGTGACTTCAAGCCATTACTATCTTTCGTTCCATATAATGTAAACCACGAGAGGAGCCTTTACCCAGCCAGCATCCACAAAAGAGGTGCATGCTAAAAACTTTAATGAGAGACCCCAATGCCTAAAATGTGAAAATGTGGTGGCTTGATCAGAAAACCTGAACAGCTGCACAGTCCCCCTCCACGATTTGTTTTTTCTATTTGAATATATATTCATTTAATTTTTACAAGGAATATATGTACCTAAAGAGATTGATACTCAATGAACATAGCTTGCAGAAAGGCTATACATTACTTAATCTAGGAAAACATCTGAGCAAAAAAACATCTTCTAGGCAGGTAAGGTCTTTCCCTTGGTTTCGTGTTTAGAAGCTCAAAGGAGGTTTCAAGCTTGGTCTTTACATATAAAGAACCAGCTGGATAAAACTTACCTACACTGAGACTTTGGTGATGATAGAAGCTTGAAAGACAAAAGCAGAATGATAAGTATTCCTTTCAGGCGTTCAAAGACCAGGTGCATATTTTTTCATGAGAGAGGAAGGCTGAATCTTTTCATCTCTTTACATCCTTTGAACCGTTTTTAAGCGGCATGGCTGAATGAGCTGTTTCACTTGACACGTGTTGAATCTCAATTCTCTTCCGGTCCTCTCAGATGCGGCTCAGTTTTAACCCATGACCTTTGACCCCAGATCCAGTCCAGACCGGCTCATTAATCCTGAGGTCAAGGGCTGGGTCTGGGTTGTTTGTTCATGTTAACCAGGTGTGAACCGTCTTGCGGCATTAGTGTGATAACACTCGATGCACAGAGAGTCATTCATTCCGGCGGTCAAAGATTTGTTTTGTAGTTTCTTCTACCAGCCTCCTGTCAACATTTCATCAAAAATCAATAATCACAAATCAATGACTTGTTCGAAGAATTAATTTACTTAGTCACATTTTTTTTGTTGCAAACCTCAGGCAGGTACATTTTTGGTACCATCTGTCTTCTCCACCCTTCAGTGCTCTTTGGATAATAGTGGGTGTTTGATTTGTTTTTTTTTGAGTCAGCTCATGTCAGTAATTCAGTTGAGCAGATTTTGCGTAAATTAGTCGAAATGATCGAAGTAAATCTGAAATGATTTAAATATTCATCTGCCAAACAAAAGGCATTTTATATTTTTTTAATGTACAATAAATAAAAATAAGACATGTAGTTCATGTTATCTCCATGTAATTTAAAACTAAAACCAATAAAAAAGTTTCACTTTGAAATTAAAACAAACTGAAATAAATTGGAAATTAAAAAAAAAAAAAAAACTAAACCTATTTTTTAGAGGTTGCCAGGGTGACATTCTCTTTTTCTTAGTTTAACTTGAGTACTAAAAATAACTAAAACTGAAACTGAAAAAAAAAAAATAATAATTATGCGACAATAAAAAAATAACATGTGACTAATACAAATAAAAATGAAAAAAAAACACTACAAAATTACTAAAACTTTCACAAAAATGAAATTGAAAACAGAAAAAAATAAAAACTAATAAAAAATATTAATAATTCTTATAGTTCAACTAAATGTTAACTGAAATCACAAAAAAAAAACATTTCTGTCATTTTAAATGAAATAAACAAACTGAAATAAAATATTAAAAAAAAACATATTTCAAACATAACAAACTGAAATAAAAATTCATCCTCAATTATACAGACATTATCTTTATATATATATATATATATATATATATATATATATATATATATATATATATATATATATAATTTATACAATAATTTACATAATATTAAATTGTTATAATTATTATTCCTTTGTATAATATAAAATTACTATAACATACATCATATTAATAATAATAATAATATATTACTAAATAATATAAAACATACATTATATTAATAATATATCAAATATATAATAAATTTTGTAATTAAATTATTTTATAAGATACAACTTTTGTTTTTAATTATAATTGTTACCAAATATTTTAATATCAGAATAATGTTGTAATGTCTCTTTTCAAATTGATCCACTGATGTTTCTCATCTTTTAAATCACTTGTTTTTTGTGTCTGGTATGCATAACAGTTAATCCGGTGAATCACGTGTTTGTTTATGTAAAAGCTTTTTTGTCATCCTCCGTCACGGCCATCCGTTCACAGCACCAGACCCAGGGGAAAACAGCCTGAGAGGTCGATATCATCCATCATTCCTGAGGCCAGACTCCCACAAACCTCCGTGTTCCTCAATCCCAATATGGCAGTCAGTCAATCTCAGGATGGCAGAATGTGTCAGTAAATCTGAATTTGTTGTTATACGTTAATGTTTAGGGCTGATTAACTTTTGTGAGTGAATCAAAGAGCATCTCGTCATAGTGTAGGGAGTTTAACACTGCTGGAAGAATGAGGATATAATGACCTAATAAATGGACAAACATTTAGAAGAATAAAACAGACTTGGATATATCATTTAGTCCTCAAGAGGTATTGATTTTTAGTTCAAGGTGAATTCATGGTGTTGTAATTGCCATGCAAGTGTTTTCTTACATTAGGAGAGGTTGAATCGAAATTATTTGCTCTTTCTGATTATAGTTTGATGAAGATTGAAAAGCAGGTTGGTAGCATGTGATAGGAGAGCATTGCAAAATGAATCAGCCTGAATCAGTTCACTGTGAATTAGCTAGTTCACAAATTTAAGCTCTGTTAAAAAACCTTGTGAGCAGTCAGTGTTGCCAGGGTTTCATTTTTGCACCACACATTTGGGCTATTTTTAAAATGACACTGTGCACTCACAAGAAAAAATTACAGATCCACATCACAAGGCTAGAGGTTACATGGGTTACACCCACATCAGCAATCTTGAAATGCTGGTTGAATTGAGGTTGCCCACTTTTTTCCTCCCTCCCCCCCGCTCCTTGTAATAGATATTAATGTACCTGAGCTTGTGTTTAGAACCAAAGCGATTAAATGTGGAGGAGAAGAAGAGTTGAAAGCAAGAGACCTGCAAAGGATATGTAGGCTAGCAAAAATTAATGGTCTGCTTGACTTCGATCAGAAAATATCAGATTATTGGATTTTAAAAGTATTGTGTGGCAAGATTTTTCCTGCAAGAATTGTATGAGAGTGGAAGGATTAGGGGCCAAAGTTGCAAAACTGGCTTCCTAGCATTTCATGTGCCATGAGCATGTGGAGACTGTAGCATGGGCCCGGTTGTGACCAGGTGGGTTCTCTATATTTATAATCTCACATTTTAAAACAAATTTATCATTAAAAAAGATATGGGGCCAGGACTGTTGTGTGGGGGTGTGTGTAGTGTGTGTGTGTGTGTAGTAGTGGAGTGTGTGTGTGTGGGTGGTGTGTGTGATGTGTGTGTGTGAAACGGTATGTGAGGAGGGAATGGACTCTGTTCGAACCTTGCTTCAAAATACACCTTCAGTCACGGTCCACTCGTATAGTGCACGATGTAAGTGACTAGGCCTGGCAAGTCTTAAAGAAAAGCCCGGTGCTATGTGAGAATAATACAGCCCAAATGCACGTTCAGCACACTGGCTTTGGCAAGGCGATTTAGGCTACTCACAGGAAAGATGAATGGAAACCCTGAAGGAAGAAGAAGAAATGAGATAGGAAGACAGTTAAACAAGAGAGGTGCCTGCCCGGCGACGTTATGAGCAGTCGACGTGGGTGGCCATATGTACGTGAATTATGCCACATGATGTATAGCGACATAGCGTGCGTTTACTAGAACTAAATCTCCCACTAGTCTCATTTCAGACAGTCTCGTCAAGCAGTCCCGTCTGAGGACCCGGCTGAGCCAGTTTACATCACTCTATCACAACGAGACAGACCAGAAATTGCCACGACGTGAGTAAGCACGCAGAATAATGGCAACTGATAGCCATGCACAATAGACGCTGTGGTTGGTTATAGAAGCTACGCCCCAAAACAGTAAGGGTTTTTTTATGCCTTCATAGCAGTCTTTCGTCGCTCTGTGCATTTTAGTGGTCCATTCTACAAATCACGTCTTTTTTTGTTTTTTCAGGTATGATTATGTGTTTTTTAATTCCTGATGTGGGGATGGTGCCCAGACGCTTGTGTGGCATTGTGAAGTAATGTTGGACGCGGCACATAAGCGTGTAGAGCGTGAGACCGCCAGTTATTTGATGATAGTCATAGTCTTAATTATTAGATGTCGGTTACCTTGAGACTTGCATGATTTGATCGGGATACGGAGTTGCATAGTATTGTGATGGTTTCTGAAAAAAATAATGGTATCCATTTCACTAGCAAATGGAAAAAGAAGAATCTAACATAGACCTTCCTCATTGAAGGATGATACTTAAGGATGAAGAATGATCCGTTAAGAGGATTTAAGGGTAAACACACAGACGTTTGAGTCAGCACGTAACATTACGTCTGCAGTGATTTGCTTGAATTTTTTTTTAACTAGTGTGATTTCTTGTCCCACTTCCCGATGTAAAAAATTGTGAGTTGTGACCCTTTTAGTAAAGGAGCGATAATAAAACAATTTGAAAGCGTGACGAATTATTATTAAATATAAAGAAAAGAAGAAAAATAGAAAAATCATAAATAAGATACATTGATTGATGATTATTTCCATTTTACCATCTAAAAGAAAGAAAAGTGTGAATTTTAGGTATCAAATTTCCATATTCTTATTATTAGTAACGTATAGTTTAAGTATAAAATAATAGTAATAATAATATATTTTTTACGTGTTCGTAATTTCAGTTTCAAGCCACTGAGCGTGTGTGTATTAATGGTGGGTGAGAGAAGAGATGCATCAGTCCTTTACAAGCCTTGCTTCTTCGTTGGCAACAGGTTGTGTTAATAAAGGTTTGTATTGCCAAATCTGACAGTAAAAAGGTGATATTGTGGAGACTACTGTGCAAAGCATCAGATAATGGTGACTACTGCTTGTGTGTAAATCCTCTTTAAAAAGGCAACATGAAACATAGAGAGTAGCTGTGATAGAATGATAGTCTGGGTAGCTCGTAAGTTTTATGAGATTTTTAGATATTTAAATCTTGCCAAAACAAAAAAAGCAAACCAGCACGCCCCTACCCAGCAAAAAGGGTCGTTTCACGTGTGTAATTCAGTTTCAAGCCACTGAGCTTTTTTGTTTTGGTGGGAAAAGTGCAAGTCCTTTAAAGCTTCTTCTTTGTTGGCAACAGGTTTAAAAGAAAGTTTTTATTTCAAATCTGATAAGGTGATATTTTGAGACACTGAAAGCATCAGTCATAATGGCATGCCTCTGTGCTGTGTAAACAGAACCCATCGAACAACTGCTAGCATAAATGATCTACTGAGTAGCCATGTTGATATTTCAAATCCCAAAAAAACAAACACACAAAAAAAACAACAACAAAAGGCCCCTACCCCAAAGGGTCCTCTTCGCCCCTTAGTGAATAGCTCCGCTCCACCCAACTGTACGTACACACACACCCAGGCCATTGATTATAGGCCAAATATACTGTCATTATTATTTGCCGTATAAACACATATTATCTTTACTTTTTCGGACACTCTTTGGGAGCTTGACAGTGGAGGAGGTTTGGGAATGCTCTCAGGCTATTTTGGTTGTGGGGATAATAAATGTGTCTTTATCATAGCTGAAGGGAACTGATAATATGACTGCAGATGAACAAAGTTAAGTGAACATGACACATGGGGGGTGGAAAGCATATTCAAGCAAAAAGCCAGCTATATATATATTAGTTTTTGTGAAACAAAGCAACCTCGGTGAATCCAATGTCAGGCCTTCACGCTCCTTGAGTTCTCTCCAGCGCTGGAAAGCTGATCCTGAAATTTACACGGGGCCTACTTCTTCCCTTTATCGTAAAGCTTTCCTTTTTTTGTTCTGCAGATGTTTTCCTCTTTTGTTTTTTATCCACCATCTCTAATCTTTCTTTCATCGGCTCCGGCTCGGCTTATGTCCGTTCCCTTTGCAATGAGTGCTCTCTCATCCCCCATCATGAGTCGACATGCCCCTTACTGCTGATTGACTACTAAAAAAAGTTTATTTCTTTTGGTACTTTCGGCCCGACTCAGTTTTCTAAGGCGTGCTTTTTATGAAAAAATGCATACCCCATGCCTTTAATAATTTTAGTTTTTTTTTTTTTTTTTTTTTCATTAATCGCAGTCAGCCCTATAGCAACTCATCTCAGAAAATCACATAGCAATGGACTAGAAACGACTTTCAACACCTTAGCAACTGCATAGCAACACCACTGCAACTAGACGAAAACATCTAGATTTGAATAAAACTTCAATGTTTTTATATGTTTTTTTTTTATACTTTCCCAGCAGTTCATGTGATTCTGTGCAGAAATGGCATGCACAATCTATAGTCAGAGATGAATATCAATGGATTTTATTTTTTTTTTTTTCTTTCTTCTGTGTCTCGTTGGGTTGGCTTCCCAGACGGCGTGTAATGACATTGTATAATTAGGGCAATTTTAGAGACGTGACATGAACAAACAGAAAGAGAGATAGTGACATTGTTTTTAAGATGAGTAGTCTTAATTTCTTCTTGTTTGTTTGATTGCTGTTGTCAAGTCGGTTGATCACTCAGTATTTTATCAGCTTGGGTTTGTAAAAACAGGAGAATGAGTGAATAAAAAAACCCCACAGAAATTACGGAGGCGTTAAAAGCATCCTGGTGTCTGCAGACACTCTCCTCCTCTCTTCTCTGCTACAGTCGATCTCTCAGAATACTATACACACACACCCTCACATGTAGAAAGCTTACATTACTAACACACCACCTCGACACTTGTAACATTGCCAAGCCTCACTGGCAAAGCTCAGCACTCAATCCCACTTTTTAAGAAAAGCACTATAAAGATAGTCATCCTGCGAAGACCCCCAGGCTCTCGCTTTGAACTTATGAGCCCATTTATGAGAATCTGTCATTCATTCTGATATTTATCTGCATATGGGACAAAGTGCTGCTCTGCATTTGCGTGTGGTGTGTGTGTGTGTGTGTGTGTGTGTGTGTGGGGTGTGTGTTTCACTGGTAGATAATGGTGCATATTGAGGACAACACAAATGGTAAAAGAACTTGCGTCGTACCCCCTAGCATGTAATATAACCTAAAACCAAAGGCGCTTAAAAAAAACATACAAAATGATGTTTTTTCTTTTCTTTCATTCAAAAATGGGTAGCCCAAGTTTTCTGTGAAGTGGGAGTATGTTTTTATGGCTTTGAGGGCCACTGAAATACCCCCACACTTTTACTCTACATTCATCAAAAACCATTAATGCCCTATGGAGAGTTCTCGGCAGACAACCCACAACAATGCCAGGTGTGTGGATGTGTAATTGTGCTGTGTTTGGCAAAGCGCAGAATTTTATCTGTTCGTGTAGGAAGTTTTTGGGTTTGCGTCAATTTTAGATCAACTTTTTGAACTGTCTGTAATAGTC